>NW_007727605.1:6773-8340 GCF_000696425.1 Galeopterus variegatus | reverse complement strand
TTGGATGAAATGTTCTGTAAATGTCCATTAGGTCCATTTGGTGTATAGTGCAGTTTAAATTCAATTTTCTTTGTTAATTTTCTGTCTAAATGATCTGCCCAGCAATGACATAGGGGTAATGAGGTCCCCAGCTATTATTGTACTGGGGTCTATCTCTCCCTTTAGATCCAATAATATTTGCTTTATATATCTTGGTGCTCCAATATTGAGTACATATATATTTAAAATTGTTATATCCTCTTGTTGTGTTGATCCCTTTATTATTATATAATGCCCTTGTTTGTCTCTTTTTATAATTTTTGAACTATAAATTTCTGTTTTATTTCAAGTAAGTAAGCTATTACTGCTTGGTTTTGGTTTTCATTTGTGTACAGTAGCTTTTTCTATCTTTTCACCTTTAGTCTGTGTGTGTCTTTACAGGTGAAGTTAATTTCTTATGGGTAGCACATAGTTGTGTCCTGTTTTTCAAATCTATTCAGCCAGTCTCTATCTTTTAAATGGGGAATTTAATCTATTTGTATTAAAGGTTGTTATTGAAAGGTGTGGACTTACTCCTTGTTATTCATTTTATGGTTGTTTTATATATTCTTTGTTTCTTTTTTTCTCTTTTATTATTTGTACTTGCTGTTTGGTGGTTTTTTGTAGTGTTTGTAGTGATAACAGATACTTTTTTTTTCTTTTCTTCCATATATACTCTACCAGTGAGTTTTATTCTTTTGCATATTTGTGTGATGGTAGTTATAGTTTTGCTGCCAGATGTAGGACTCCCTTTAGGATTTCTTGTTGGGCTTGTCTAGTGATGATGTGTTCCCTCAGTTGTTGTTTGCTTAAGAAAGACACTATTTTTCCTTAATTGGTGGGATTGCTGGGGCCACAGCCAGGACCTTGAACTCCCAAGAGAGGCACTTAAATGGTCTGCAACTCCTCAGCTGGAATGGCTGACTCTAGTTGGGGTTGCTGGGGCCTTGGGATAGACCTTGCACCCCCAAGACAGGTGCTGGAGCTGTGGTCATGACTCTGTGCCCCCAGGAGAGGTGTGTAGGTGCTCCACTAAAGAGAGCAGGTCTGCCGGTGGTGATAGAAGGCCCAAATCCATCAACTCTCAGGGTCTGGAAAGTGCAAGAATTGGCTCCCTTTGTCTTGAGGGTGGCCTCCCTGCTGTGCTGGGCTGCCTAATACCAGGGATGCAGGATGCTGCAGGGTTCAGTGCCAGAGTCACAGTGAAGTGGGATGTAGACAGGGCATTCGGGATGCAGAGATGCTGGGGCTCTTAGGGCCTTGGGGCAGAACACACTCTCCCATTGGTTCCAATCTCCAAATGGTGATGTCCTGAAGCAGCCCAGGCCACAGAGGATTGGGGGAGGGTCAGTGTGAATTCCTTGCTGGAATAAATACTGACACTGCAGCCTATAGGTATGCATGGCTCTCTTGCAGCTAGGCTTGCAGGCATCCATGGTGGGAGTGTGGACTATGGGGATTATTTTGCTCACCATCTCTCCTGGCTACAGCCAGCCCCAGTCAGGAGCTTCACTCATCTTCCTGTGCTGCCGTCCCAAGCTTCTGAGCC
>NW_007727605.1:3561-5642 GCF_000696425.1 Galeopterus variegatus | reverse complement strand
GAAATGGCATTTTTGCCCTTTGGTTGCTGCAAGTCTTAGAAACATGTAAAAATATGAAGAAACCAATTTAAATGTATGGAGGAGACTCTGTTCCCTATATCCTGAAGGACAATAGCAATTTTATCCTTTCTGCATGTTGTGTCCTGGCTTGAAATGTAAGAATACCGAATCAAACAATGAAAACCTTTTAAATGCCCTAAGTGTATCTATCAAAATAGTCACACGGTTAGAAGCATCCCACCCTGCACAAGAAGTCTGAAATTCATCTGAAGATAAAGATTCCCTTTTAAATGACATTGCTTTTGACTTAGGAAATAAGATTCAAAATTGGTCTGTGAAACCAGGGTAGTACTTTCCCCAAATCTGGCTTAACTTGAAAGAGAATATTTTTGGATAAACACCAAGCATTTTGTTTAATGTTCTTTTAATGTTAGACCAAGAATTAATATAAACAAGAAACTGATTTTAGGCTTATACCTCCTATAGCCAAAATTTTAATGATATAGCAAACTATGTTTTTTATGTAGCATGTATTTTAGTTTCCTATAGCTGCTGTTAAAAAATTACCACAAACTTGGTGGCTTATAATAATAGAAATTTACTTTCTCTCTTTCTGGAGCCCACAAGTCCCAAATCAAGGCTTAGGTGAGGCTGCCTTCCTCCTGAGTCTCAGGGGGTCTCTTGCATCTTTCAGCTTCTCCTTGGTTTGGACTGCTTCCCTCCAATCTCCGCCTCCTCTTCACACAATCTTCTCTGTGTTCTTGTATTTTTTATAAAGAGTCTGGTTATTGGATTTATGGCCCACCTGGATAATCCAAGAAGATGTCATCTTGAGATTCTTAACTTAATTACATCTGCAAACACTTTTTCCATAAAAGGNCCTTGCTGGAATAAATACTGACACTGCAGCCTATAGGTATGCATGGCTCTCTTGCAGCTAGTCTTGCAGGCATCCATGGTGGGAGTGTGGACTATGGGGATTATTTTGCTCACCATCTCTCCTGGCTATAGCCAGCCCCAGTCAGGAGCTTCACTCATCTTCCTGTGCTGCCGTCCCAAGCTTCTGAGCCCTAGGGGGTCCTCTTCACTATTCCATTGCATTCCAGTGTTTTCTTCTAGACTCTCCATTCAACATGTGATTGTCTATTTGCTGTTTTAGACTTTCTTTGTACCAGAGGCGAGAGCTGAGTGCCTCTAGTCAGCCATCTTGGACCCCTCCTCAGGATGTTATTTAAATCTTGTGTCATGGTAGGGCTCCTGGGAAGCCATTCTGTTGGGAAACATGGATGTCACTTCTTTACTCTGAAGGTGGTGATGAGAATCCATGTTCTCTGCTTTGCTCTGTTGATATCTGGGGATGGGGGGACTTCTTAGTGTTGCTGGGTGGGGTGGAAGTGTAGGTACTCCTCTAGACCTCTACTGATACCACCTTGGCACTTGGCATACTGTCCTTTCTAGGTGTGTTAAAATGGATAGATCTAAAAGAAAAGCTGTTAATTCTTGGGGCTGACTTTGGAGATACTAACTGCCAGAGAAAGTTTTCAGGCACAGAGATGAAATAATGGCATTTGGAAGTCAGCCTGGTTCACTACAAGGGAAAGCCTAATGGAGTGTGTGTACAATGCCCACAGCATCTGCAACACTAACCAGACTGGAACCTGGAAGTCACCTTAGTGCTCCACTGGCACATTTTGGTACCCAGCATAAAATGCCTGGATAAAAATTGCCTCCTTTAGCTGGAGCTTTCCCTTCACATTGTTCAGGTGAGAAGCTTATCTTTCTTGTCTTGTTTCAGCATCTCCAGTGTCCTTCTTGGGAGCTTTCCCTAATCCAGTCTTCTGCAAGAGCAGTCCATAGTGTTTTCAAGCAACCCCACATCTCATTTCTCTGATGCACTTCTAATAACATGAGATCTCAAATGAAAGTTTTGTAAAAAAATTTCCAAAAAAAGAATGGTGTGGAACAAATCCAAGGTGAGATGTTAGCAGCTGAGTGTGTTTCCACTCCAGGCTGAGCTACATTCTAAGAGGGAGTGAGGACAGAAGGGCAATCCAGCCATCTGCACTTCTGAGAGTGGCTGC
>NW_007727605.1:0-1811 GCF_000696425.1 Galeopterus variegatus | reverse complement strand
AAAAAAAATACTTTTTCATTCTTTATTCATATTTTCCCTTTCCAGCATTTTTGCTCTTTGAAAAGACAATGTTACTAATTCACTGAACGATTTACAAATCCCTCTAAAGATATCTAAATGCCTGCCATTCTCTGCTAGTGCAAGAGGCTTTCTCCACAAGACAGGCAACAAGCCTTCAGGAACTGAAGTCAGCACCACCCCCCTCCCAGGGCAGAGGCCTCTGGTCCCTCTCACTCCTGGCCAGCTCCAGTCAGACCAATCAGGAGGGAAGACCTGGGGGAGGCGCGGTAGGGCCAGGGTCACGTGAACACTGTCTTCGCCGCCTCCTCCGTGGGAGGAGCGAGTGTGCTGAGCAGGGAAAAGCAATAACTCCAGTTTCTGAGAACAGGTCTCAGGGATTCTAGGGGCAGGGACTGTGTTAATGCCCAGAGAAAGACTGAAGAGTAGAATATTTCTCTACTGACCCCAAAACTAACTCCCAAAGTTGGTCTGCTTCTCTTTTCCACTTGTTGAAGCCCTGTTTGCTTGGCATGTCTAGACAGACTGACTAGTAATTATTTCTTGTGACCTGAAACTGCCCAGGCCACCCTGGGCTGCCCTGCTCAAATGGAATTAACTCTGATGCCGTGCCACCAAAAAGCCATTTGATGACTGGGCTTCCCAGGTAGCTTGCCTGCATCGGTGAGGCGAAAATAATTATCCAGTCTGCTTGACTGTAAATGTGAGAGGTGGCATTCTGGTTGCGTACTTCTGTGTCTTGTGAACTTCCCAAGACAAGACCAACACTCCCTGTTTTGGTCACATATCACGATTCATGCTTCTCATTTCCATTTAAATTCTTGGGAGTTATTTTAATTCAAATCTTTCCTGATCCTATCAAATACGGCCAGGAGTTTGGGGTCACACTTTATAGGCATGGCTGCTGCAGGTCAACTCCTGACCTGGAGACAGCGATGGGAGGGTAATTTTGGGGGATGAGTAGATACCTTAAAAGGTGTCTCTTTTACCCCACTACTCCTATTACCTATGCNTCAGACCAATCAGGAGGGAAGACCTGGGGGAGGCGCGGTAGGGCCAGGGTCACGTGAACACCGTCTTCGCCTCCTCCGTGGGAGGAGCGAGTGTGCTGAGCAGGGAAAAGCAATAACCCCAGTTTCTGAAAACAGGTCTCAGTTAGGGATTCTAGGGGCGGGACTGTGTTAATGCCCAGAGAAAGACTGAAGAGTAGAATATTTCTCTACTGACCCCAAAACTAACTTCCAAAGTTGGTCTGTTTCTCTTTTCCACTTGTTGAAGCCCTGTTTGCTTGGCATGTCTAGACAGACTGACTAGTAATTATTTCTTGTGACCTGAAACTGCCCAGGCCACCCTGGGCTGCCCTGCTCAAATGGAATTAACTCTGATGCCGTGCCACCAAAAAGCCATTTGATGACTGGGCTTCCCAGGTAGCTTGCCTGCATCGGTGAGGCGAAAATAATTATCCAGTCTGCTTGACTGTAAATGTGAGAGGTGGCATTCTGGTTGCGTACTTCTGTGTCTGGTGAACTTCCCAAGACGAGACCAACACTCCCTGTCTTGGTCACATATCAAGATTCATGCTTCTCATTTCCATTTAAATTCTTGGGAGTTATTTTAATTCAAATCTTTCCTGATCCTATCAAATACGGCCAGGAGTTTGGGGTTACACTTTATAGGCATGGCTGCTGCAGGTCAACTCCTGACCTGGAGACAGTGATGGGAGGGTAATTTGGGGGGATGAGTAGATACCTTAAAAGGTGTCTCTTTTACCCCACTACTCCTATTACCTATGC
>NW_007727604.1:394799-395410 GCF_000696425.1 Galeopterus variegatus | reverse complement strand
AAGATGGCAAGTGAACAACCTAATAATGCACCTTAAAGAACTAGAAAAACAAGAACAATCCGAACCTAAAGTTGGCAGACGGAAAGAAATCATCAAGATGAGAGCAGAACTTAACGAAATTGAAACCCAAAAAACAATACAAAAGATCAACGAATCAAAAAGTTGGCTTTTTGAAAAGATAAATAAAATCGACAAACCACTAGCACGGCTAACAAAAAAAAGAAGAGAGAAGATTCAAATAACAAAAATTAGAAATGAAAAAAGTGATGTTACAACTGACCCAACTGAAATACAAGGAATCATCCGAGACTACTATAAACAACTATACGCCAACAAGTTCGAAAATCTGGAGGAAATGGATAAATTTGTGGACACACACAAGCTACAAAAACTAAGCCATGAAGATGTAGAAAACCTGAACAGACCAATAACAATAAAGGAGAATGAAGCTGTTATCAGAAAACTCCCAACAAAGAAAGGCCCAGGACCAGATGGATTCACAGCAGAATTTTAGCAAACATTCAAAGAGGAAATGACACTGATTCTTTAGAAACTATTCCAAAAGATTAAAACAGACGCAAAGCTTCCAAACTCATTCTACGAAGCAAACA
>NW_007727604.1:347977-391776 GCF_000696425.1 Galeopterus variegatus | reverse complement strand
CATAATAATCAACTACATTGTATATTGACAAAATAAAAAAATAATAAAAAAAATAAATAAATAAAATAAAATTTCAGCAATATATAAACTACTTTTCTTTGAGTCACTAATAGAACAATCTAACACAGAAAACATATTACCAAAATAAATTATTTAATAAAAAGGTGTTTTATGGAAAAACTATAACTGTGAAGGATTCCTGTGTAAGATTACCTCACATGTAAGATTCAAGCCATTGCAAGAAGTCAAAACGAAAGTACACAGTACACAGAGTGCTGCGTAGAATCAAGAATGTAGCTCTTTTATATATATATATATATAAATGCAAGATATTTCACGTACAATAGAATATTTACAAATATTTGAAATGAGATAGGAAGTGACCATGAAAACATTTTGTGCCTTACAGAGATACCTCTGTTTATCTCAAAATACAGTATTTTTAAACTACTGAAATTTAGCATGACTTAGGCATTTTTCATTCACCAAAAGTAACTCCATTTCAAACCAACTTTATTAGAAAAGACACACATTGACAGACCCAACTTTCAGGTCAGTCCCCTTCACCCTTGCTTATATCACTTCTTCCTATTTCTTCCTGGTGTTACATGTGCAATCTGGAGCTGGTATGAGTAGTAAACGTGAGGATGAGGGTCTATAAATTAAGGATGTGGAAGGAAAAATGGAAAGAGTCCATGTCCCTGATGACATTTGTTGAAGACACGTTTATTAAAGCCTATTTTCCACACATTTATTTAAAAATATAAAAAGAGAACACTTCTGATTAGTTGCAAGAACAACTGACTGTCATCAAGGAAGATGGAAACTTACTAGTCACAGTTCAGCAAGAAAACTTTGCTGGACTCATGGATTAGATTGATAAAAGTTAATACTGTGGTTTAATAAGTATTTGGTAATGCTGTACTTGCTCCATTTTTCAGATTTACATTTCAACTATGACAGACATTAAACCAAATATCAAAATAAAATGAACTTAGTACTAAACCTAATTACTGCCTGCTTTTTTTTTTTTTTTTTTTTGTCTTTTTTCGTGTCCGGCAACGGATCGCAACCCTCAGTGTCGCGCCTGTACCAGACCGGGACCAGCAACGGGATCGCAACCCTCGGTGTTGCACCCGTACCTCGCTCAGCCAGTGAGCGGGAACCGGTCTGTATGTGGGATCCGAACCCTTGGCGGGAGCGCTGCCGTGCTCCCAAGCGGCACACTGTAGCAGTGCACCACCGGGCCGGCCCCTGCCTGCTTTTAAGACATAAAAAATGACACATTGATACTGCTCTTACAAAAGTTATTAATCATAAGAAAAACCTTTGTATGCGTAATAAACTCATTTTAAATCATTTTAAAATCTTGTTCATTTCATGTTTGTCTCATTCTTTACTGTGTTTGTATTTTATAATGTACATAATATTAGTATACACATATTGGGGTTAATTTTTCAAATATATGTTTGTTTTCTTCTGATGGGATGGGAAATCAAAAAGTTTTGATAGTACTGCGCTAGTCCAGAGGTTGGAAAACTTTTTCTATAAATTGCCTGATAGTAAATATTTTAGGCTTTGTGTTTCAAGTAGTCTTTGTCTCAACTACTTACCTCTGTTGCAGTGCAAAGGAGCCACAGACAATACGTAAACAAATGGTGTGGCTGCACTCAACGAAGCTTTATTTGTGACTGAAATTCATATTGTTTAAGCACTCTGAAATAGTCTTATTTTTTTTAACCATTTAAAAATATAAAAACCACTCATCTTGTGAGCCATACAAAATAAAATCCTTGTGGCAGGCATAGTACCTTTGGCATTTTTATGTCCCCTGAACCTGGCATTCAAATAAACTTCACCATGACACAAAAATTTGTCTTTGTTTTTTTTTGTTTGTTTGTTTGTTTGTTTTTTTAACAATTTCACTTTATGTTCCAATATATCATGCCTTTCAGAACACAAGCTCCTTGATGGTAGGGACTTTGGGTTGTTCATTGATCTCTCCTCATAACTTAAAAACAGTGAGCATTGGACTTTGATGAAGTAAACTGTTCAAACTTTGAGAATATTTTAATGCCAAAAAAATAAAGACTGATAATTCAGAAGTGACACTGGTTTTCAGAGTATTTTAAGTCTTCTCTGCTTCCTTATTGCACCACTGCACAGGGTTAAGTACCTACAGTAGCCTATTCCAGCTATCCTACCACTACAGAAATCATTTGTTTACCTGTCTCTATGCCTCAACTATGAGCTCTCTGAGAGTAAGGGAGTTGCATTCATCTTCGTACCTCCAGCAGGTAACACACCACCTGGCACATTGCACATATCAATAACTGGTTGTTGAAATGCATTCATGGCAATAAATACTAGCAGAACCTTTCAAAACAGGAGAAATATTTTTCAAAATATTTCTATGTACAAACCAAGGACAGAGGCAGTGCATTGTGAAGTTTACCAGCTACAATTAGAGTAAATTTGCAAACCTAGTTCCTTTAATTTTTCCTCTTGGAACTACTATCCTGCTGTCCCCTCAGGTGTGAGCCTTTGGTGAGAATCATATTTGGTAAGGAAACTAAAAATTGACCCAAATTTAGTTACCTTTTAGACCTGTTTACTGGATAAGTTTTGTTCCTCCTTTATAAGCTTTTCATAGGAATTTGTATGAGAAAATAAAATATATTGTCTAGAAATGATGTTGGCATTATCTCAGTCTAATAATATGGAGTAAGGATACTGGAAATATAAATGTAACCAATGGAAATTATTCTGTCTAGACAATTTGTGAGAATCTAATCATTTCTGACAACTATTTCCATGGCTTATTATAGTTAAGAACTAGTTTACTGATAATTTATTTTATGGTAACTTAACCATTAATTAAAACTACTTATGCTGAGAGCACTAAAATGATCTCATCCAAGCTAACCAACTTCTAAAAGACTGGTGTTGGGTGAGAAAGAAACCCATGATAGCAGTTAGGAGAGAACAAGTATGCTTGGGTTTAAGTATAACACCTGGTGTCCAAAGGCAAACATTCTCTCTAAACTGATGAAAAGAGAAAAGTGAGAGAATGAAAATTAAAAGCTTTGGGATTATTTATGACATTTCTAGCACATGGAACACTGGGTAGATAACTTAGTATTTACTGCATACAACTATACTATCTTTACATTGTGCCCAAAATGCAAAGTATATTAATATAAATTGCTGAATAGAAAAAAGTGTAAAACATCAAATTTGCATGTGTAATCATATCTTAAACATTACCTTTAAGAAATGGGGTTGAAATGAAATGTGCCCAGAAATTAATCATAAATCATCACTAGCCTCATCTTTTTAGACAAACCTATTTAATTACCTATATTAAAACAAAGTCCTTATTGACATATCTATATGAATCCAATGTTGCCAACAAAACCTGGACCTACACTTAACAGATCTTTGTGCTAGCTAATAGAAATCAAATTCCAACTTGAATTCCCAAGAAGTTTCTGTGTTTATTTTTTTAAGCTTAAAATGAAAATCTCCCCTCCCCCTCCAAAAAGAGAACTCTAATTGCATTAACTCAGTTTTGATAAAACAAGTTATCACTATTAAACATTTAAGTCCCTAAGCAGTCTACTGAATGTATAAAAACCAGCTCAGCTATTCTCAGTAAGCTCAAACGCTGACAACTAAAACATGCTGAATAGTTATTCAATTATAGCCTTATTAATTTTCTTATATTTAAAGTAGAACAGAGGAGATATTTAATTCAATCCTATTTAAAGGCAATGCAAAATGCATCTGATTAACATGAGAAAGTTTACAAATATGAATCTCATTCAAATTTGAATTTGGGATTAAAGATGATGTTTAATACCACTGTAGTTCAGTCATCTCTAAAAGTTACCGATAAAAAAATAATAAGGTGGAAGCAGTACTGTTTTGGTCCTACTACCTTTACCCACTTGTGGAAGATTTGAAAACATAACTCTGGGCAGGGGAGGGGAACAGGAATCTTAAAAAGCAAGTATAATCTACCCCATGCAAGTAATTATAACAATCATATTTTTAAAGTTTTAAAAAGAAACACTTCCCAGTTTCAATTGAAATTTAAATACATTAATTTTTTATTTTTTTATTTTTTTTCCTTTTTGTCATTAATTTTTTATAATTTATAAGTTAAATTAATAAAATTAAAATTAAATTTAAATTTAAGAGGAGCCACTTCTCAATTTTCAATTAACAGTCTAAGTTCAAAATTCAGTCTCATAAACTATAGGAGACACTTAACAAAGAGTTGTGCTCTATAAAATAAACAATCATCTAAAAATTTCAAATTTGATGCTTTAAATCTTTCAGCAATAGCCATTAATTCCATTACTCAGAAAGTCTGTCCATAATTACTTCATTTAACATCTACAACATAAAAAGTGATGTACCAGTACACAGAATAGATGTCAGAGTCAATGGAACATTAGTAATCTACTAATACACTAGTAAAGTAAAATGGAACCACTAAGATCTTTCAGTTAACTGGACTCATTTCAGGATTTTCCTTAGCTATAAAGAACTAAGTAATTTTTAAAATGGGCTATTAGTAATGAAATAAAAGAGCTAATACTTTTTTAAAAATATGTGCTGCAGTAATTTTAGATTTAGCTCTAATATTACATACATCTACAAGCCCATAAAATGAGAACTGCTGTTGATGGACATGATCCTCAGGCATAACAGGAGTTTCAATTATCAGAGTAAGACAGAATTATATTTAAATATTACCTTTCATTATTTAAGTTTTCACCAAAAGTTTTACCAAAATATATCATCACCGAGAAATTCCAAATAATAAATTATATTAGCAATTTTAAGGTAATTTATTTCTTGTCAAGCATCTCATATACCATTACTGTGTATAATGCCGTGGTATTTGATGCAATTTTTTAAAACGTTTTATACTGCAGGGTATTTTATCCTAAAAGACATATATAATATTTAGGCCAAATGTTCTAAACCTTTGCACATCTCTAAAGCCTAAAAAGCCAATCAATAGTAACAGCACAATAAAGGGTAACATCAAGAAGCTCATGAGAAGCAAGACTGTCATAACAGCCATCAAATAGGACAAGAACATCTTTTACATTATTTTTACAAGGAAGGACACCCACAAGGATTAAAAAAGGAAAATTTCATATCTGGAAATCTACCTCTGTGTTTTAGAAACAGAATGACTTAAGTGCCTTCTCAATTAACTGTGATAATGACATTTTAAGAATTTTCATTACTAGATTGTTGGCCTCTTTATTTTCAATTGATGCTCTGTGAAAAGCAATTACAGACAACTTTCCATCTTCAGTAGGAAATAATCCATCCCAGGCTGGCTTTACCTACTACCCAATGTACCTCTTCTCAGTTGCCTTCTACTTCCACTCAATATGTGTGCAAGGAAAACATACTAATTTTATATTTAGCTTAAATAAAACATTATTAAAGGTAGATGTTACACAAAATGCCAGTGTTTTAGATTTTTATGTACCTAAGTTTAAGTTCCAGCTCAGCCATTTATTTGCTTAGGCAAGTTACTGGACCAATTTTCTTAGCCTCTAAGCTTCAATTTCTTTATCTGAAAATGGAGCACAACAATGTTGCCTACTTTGTGGCATTGTCATAAGGATCAACTGAAATAGTACATGTAAACTGTTTAGTTTCATGCCTGGGCCATAAGTGTACAGCAAATGAAAACTATGCTTATTCATAAAATAACTTGCTCACTGTAAATTGATTATAGTCAAACTAAAGTTAATTTAGAAAATATGCAATGTTCAAGGTACAAGTAGACTTCTCTCAAAGAAGAGATACAATTCTTAAAAAAAATGTTAACCTTTGGGTTATTACTTTTAATCAATCCAAATTTTTCTGATATTCTACTCCTATTATATTATCCTACTATTTAAAAATAATTTATATTCATTTATAAGGTTTTTTTAATTTGGCAGATAAAATTGTATGTATTTACCATGTACAAGATGATGTTTTGATATATATACATTGTGGAATGACTAAATATAGCTAATTAACATATGTATTATCTCATATAGTTACCATTTTTGTGGTGAGAACACTTTATATGCACTCTCAGCATTTTTCAAGAATACAAAATATTTTATTAACTATAGTCACCGTGTTGTATAATAGATCTATTAAACTTATTTCTCTTCACTGAAATTTCGTATCCTTTGACCAACATCTCTCCACCCTCACCCTCAACCACCCCAGCCTATAGTAACCACCATTCTACTCTACTTCCATGAGATCAACTTTTTTAGATTCCGCATATGAGTGAGAACATGAGATATTTGTCTTTCTGTATCTGGCTTATTTCACTTAACATTATGCAAATTAACAAAGAGATATCACCTCACACCAGTTAGAATGGATTTTATCTAAAAGACAAAAGATAACAAATGTTGTTGAGGATTTGGAGTAAAGGGAACCTTTGCACACTGTTGGTGGGAATATAAATTAGTACGACTATTATGGAAAACAGTATGGAGTTTCCTCAAAAAATTAAAAACTACCACATGATCCAGCAATCCCACTACTGTTTATAAATAAGTTTTTAATGTCTAAATATACATGTTTATAATGTTTGAGTATATGGGTGACATAAGAACATAAATGAGACCCAACAAATAAAAGTATAACACAATATGATAGGACCTGAAAAATAACTTTTCTTAATATCTTATTCCAAGATTCCCACGGAAGAAAAAATTCCCATTAGGGAAAATGTGACACCAAGCTGTACATTTATTTATATCACATTTAAAACCACCACACATTTAAAGAGGAAAATGGTAATTTTCTGATGGAATACTAGAATATTCAAACCAGAAAATAGGAATGCTGTACAAAGTTCGAAAACAGTGTAAATGTTGTACACAAATATAAAAATTGAAAATCACCAGGAATTATTGTTGCTACAATCACATAACAGGTATGTGTGTACTGAAGCAGAGTGAACAAGGGAAGAGAGCAGTAGAGGAAGATATTAAAGAGCTAAGGTGGAGGGGTTCAGACCAATAGGGCCTTATAGGCTATTGCAAGTATACTGGCTTACAATATATTGCAAATATAGAAGGTCATGGGTGGAAGCAAGGAGACCAATTAGGAGTTGTGGTAATCTGAATAGTCCTACCATTATTGTAGTCATCCAGGTGAGACTTCAACCAGTGTGGTACCAGTGGAGCTGGCAAGAAATGGTCAGATATTGCAAAAGTACCTTACTCTGAAGGGAGAGCTCAAGGGATTTCCTAATGGATTGAATGTGAAATGTGAGAAAGAGATTTCCACAGTTTTTGGCCTAAGTTAGTGGATGGATGGAGATACCATCAACTGAGAAGGGGAAGACTTTGGAGGAGGAAGTTGGAGACAAATATCAGAAGTTCATTTTGGGATGTTATTTTCAGAGTCCTATTGAACATCCAAGGACAGGTGTTTACTACAAAATTTGATACATCAGTCTGGGGTTCAGATGTGAGGAGTAAGCTGAAGGTAAATTTGAGAACTGTGAGCATACAAATGGAATCTAAAGCCACAGGACTGGTTGCAATCACCAAAAAAATAGTATAGATAGATAAAAATGTCCAAGAACTGATTCCTGAGCCTCTCCAACATTTAGAGGTTGAGGTCATAAAGAAGCAGCAGCAGAGAATACTGAAAAGGAGCAGCCTGAGAGGTAGGAAGAAAACCAGATGAATGAAGAGGAAGGAAAATAAAGTGTTTCAAATTGGAGAGAATGATCAACTGCACCAAATGCTGTCACAAGGCCAATTAAGATGAGAACTGAGAATTGAGCATGGGATTGAGCAGCATGAAGATATTTGGTGACATGAATAAGAGCGATTTTGATAGAATGGTGGGATGGAAGCCTGGTTACAGTGACTTGAGAGGAGAGAAATTGGAAGCAGTACACATAAACAAAATGATTGTGAGGTTAGGCTTTCCTTCAAAGGAGAGTAAATAAATGGAGTGATAGCTGGCAATAGGGTTAGGGTCTAGAGCAGGTTTTTGGAACACGGGACAGCATGTTTGTATGCTGCTGGGAATAGTAGAAAAGAGAAGAGAAAATTATTGGAGTGATGTCTGTGAGTAGGTGAAAAGGAATGGGGTCTTATACACAAGTGGAAGGATAAGCACATGAAAAGCTTACCAATGGTGAGAGGTAGCAAGACAGACTATGTGAGTACAGATACTAAAAGTTAGATAGATGTGGTGGTGGGAGCCTGTGTAAGTTCTATTCAATTTACTCAGTAAATTAAGCAGCAAAGTCATCAGCAGAGATGGAAAGAGTTCTGAGGTTTGAGCAGCAAACTAAAGTTGTGGAATACTCATCTAGGAGTATAGTTGAGGGAATGGAGTAGGGATTTATAAAATGATTGAAACATAAGGTCCCACTTGGGGCTTCATGAAAGGAATCTGTTTCAGAATCATTAATAGGGCAATACTGGATTAGAATAGGCAAAAACCTGGATAACAGGAAAAAGATCAGTTAGGAAGTTATGTTAGTAGCCACAAGAAAAAACTACAGAGGGATATCATCTAAACGAGGGCAACAGCGGCTAGAAGACAAGTGAAGACGTAGATATAACACAGTTATCACAGAAGCAGGACCAATGGAATTTGGCAAGCAATTAGAAGTGACTAAGAAAAGGAATGGAGTGGAAGATGGCCCTGTAGTATTGAGCTTAAGGGAAATGAAGTATGGCAATGCCAATGCTGAACTCAGAGATCTATTTCAATACTGCAAAAAGCAGTACCCAAATTGGTCAGCAGATTAAAACCATATAAGTATAATTTTTGAGTGAAGAGAAGAAGAAAGATTTAAAAAGATTAAAATTATTAATAGTCTCAAGGAATGCTTCCGGTTTTTTGTTGTCTTTGGTGACTAAGATAAGATAGAATAAAAGGGTGGCAAACTGAGGGGCATCTAGGTTATCAAAAATACTGGCAACTGAAAAAAGAACAGGGCTTGTTTAATAAAAGAAGGGAATGCTACAAACGTTTATAAAAGTGCTTATATAGAAAGCTTATATACCAGACACTATTCTAGCATCTCCTTTAACCCTAAAAATAAGTGTAGATCTCTTATGCCTTTGTTACAGTTAAGGAAAATAAAGTATAGAGAGCTTATATAGCCTTCACAAGGTGAGAAGATTAATGGCAGAGCCAAAAGTCAAACACAGATCTGAATGACCCCAAAGTCCAAGTTCTTAACCACAACACAATACACGCTCTGTAAAATGTAGGGCCTTGGAGAGTAAGTATAGGTTGTTTAGCTTCCAAGGAGAATTTTAGAGTAAAAGATATTAGAGGAGGTATTATTCAAAAAATGACACTGTCCAAGGTGTGGTCATACCTATAATTAGCTACAAATAGAGATGCAGAGGTCAGAGTTTAGAAAATCAAGGAACTAAGAGCAAAGATGTACTGAAGGGGTTATCAACATAATAGTTGATATAACCAAAATGAGTAGCAAGGGAAAAGGACAAAAGGATATCCAGGTGCTATCATCATCAAGTAAGATCAGCAGGTAAAAGACTTCACAAGAGAAAAGATTGTTGAATGATGATTCAAAGAAGATGACATGGAAAGAGCAGCAGGAAAAAGGGTGCACCACAGGACTCAGAGGAAGAGTTTAAGAGGGTGACAGGACTTGTTGCATGGAAAAAGCCAAATGCCAGTTGTGGCTAGACAAGAAGAGTCAAGGAAGAGTCAAGGAAAACTTCAAAGATAAAGGTAATTTGTATGTATTTATTCAACAACTTTCAATGAATATTTATTAAAAGTCTACTAACTCTTCTAGGCACAGGAGAGAAATAGTGGGGGTATGGAGAGGGGTGGTAACAAGATATTCCATAGTGGGTAGAGGATCTAGATTCATTGATTCTTAACCTTTTATTTTGGTGTGGGTAAGGGGACCTTTGAAACTCCTGTGATCCCTAACTACCGATAAAAAGACATACACAAATATTTGTATTGATAAGTGGGATAAAATTTTAAATGAATGAATCATGAATTAAGGATCTTTAGTCCTTCTCTCATCAAGCTAACCAATGTAATATGACCCAATACCTCATTTCTCCCCTCTCCTACCATAAACTGCTGAATACTCAAAATATTTCTTTTATTTATAAGTTGTTTAATATTACCAGTTTTTATTGGTCACTTCCAGGATTTAAAAGTACTCTAATACAGTATGATCATATTAAACTGCATCCATTCATTCTTTCACATAATCAGTATATAACATTCATTGTGCACCTACTACGTCCTAGTACTATGGTAGGCATCCTATTCAGTAATAATCACAAGAGAAAAGTGAATACCCCAAATATTATATTCATTATCTAATATAGGAACAAATTTAGGCCATAAGCTATAAAACATAAGAAACATGCTAGAAAATGCAGATTTTATGACTGTTGCTAATAGAACAAACTTGAATTAATTAATTTCTCTGTTCCCTCTACTGTTTCTTACCCTCTGCCCTCCCAACTCTATTTCATATACCCAACAAGAGACCTTGTGCTGTTTTCAGCAAAGTGGACTTAGGCCTGTTTTGCTTTATAGAAACAGGCATACAAATTAGTTAATTGAAAAATTGATTCACTGTGCCAGAGACTAGTAAATACAGGTACTAAGAAACAAAGATAAATGAGACTGCCCCCGCTTTTAGGAGCTCATAGTGAAAGAGAGAGACAAAGCCATTTTAGCTCAAAAAACAGATACTTTTGCAAATAGTTCTGTTGTATCAACAAGTTTCTGATCTCTTCTTTTTCTGATATAAACACAACCATACAAACACACCTACTTAAAACCCAGTGATATTCTGGGCACACACATTTTTAAATTACAACAAAATTAGGGGTCTAACTTACCATCATTTTTTCAAAGAGATCCAGTACTTCCTTTTCTGACAGATTCAAAGATCGTTCATCATATAATGGCTGAGCTGCTGGAAACTCACTCATCGCAACTTGAGAATCAATAGGATGTTGAATAAGAGGTTTTTCTTTTTTGACAGTAGATTTTCTAAAACTTGTAATTCGGTCACGCTGCAAACAGAAAAAAAAGCCCTAAGAAACAGATCAAGAACCACGAACATGAAGAATAGAAACATCAAAATGGCACTTAGTATAATACATATCCTTATTGTCTTTTGACAAAATGTTATTTTAAGCAGCAAGCTCCCGTTAGAGATTGTACTATTTTGAAAGCTTGAAGTAGTTCTTCAGCGGCAGAAGTCTGGGGGTGAAAAGTATTCCTCAAAAGTAAAACTTAGTCCCTTGTCCTTTCTGTTCTGCACAGTAAATTGGTGAAAAAAAGTCTCGGATCAAAGTCCTGTGGTTGTTTCAGGGAGAATGTGTCTTTGGTGGCAACTTTAGAGCTATGAAAAAAAGAGACAAAATAAAAGGAGCTACAAATATCCAATTATGTGGAAAAATTACGGTTACGTTTCTCATCTTCAAAGTGTTAAAAATTGTGACAAGTATATATGAATAATATGTCAGTGTAGCAGCAGAGTAGAGTGGTTAAGAACATGGATTCTGAAGCCAGACTACCTGGGTCTGAATCCAAGCTCTGCCATTTACTAGCTGGGTGACCCTATGAAGGTTACTTGGTCTCTATAACTGTTTCTTCATCTCTAAAATAGGGATAATTACATTACCTACACCATAGAGTTATTGTGAGATTTAACTTAATATGTTTAGTGTGCTTAGCTGCTATTTATTATTATTGTTGGTACTATTATTTTTATTTTCCCTCAACTTTTTCTTCTCTAAAAAGTGAGACCAATGAGGAAGCAAAACAAAAATAAAAACATCAACTTTTCCACTTACTAGAAATATAACATAAACAGAAATATCTTATTATCATAAACACTATTAGGAAGAAATTGCTATTTTATGGATATTGACTTTGAACCATTGAGTCAATGCACAATCTCTAATAATTAGCTTGCTATTTCACATAAAGTGGGTTAATGATTTCAGTTGCATATAAACAGGCCATTCAATTTTAAACCACAAAATGTTAGACATCAAAAATTAGTTATGTACATAAAACTGAATGCAACTCAGTTTTATTCTGGTTTCTGTTAGGAAGCACATGCATACCATTGGCTCAAGTTAAACAAGCAGACATGTTAGATATGAGGACAGTGCATCTTCACTGCCATGTTACCAGAGTCCTTACAAATTACTTCAACAATACAAAAAGCCCCATAGAAGTTATTACTACAGCTTATGTAAAATTATGTTGACCCCAATTAAAGAACATACCTTTATTTTACTAATTCAAAGAACACTTTTTTTTAAACTAAAAGGTGTACTTTGAAAGAAATATCAGCAGTTTAAGCAGCTTATTTAGGATTACAAAAATGATTTGGTACATGTTGCTTACCAAGAGATTATATAAATTATAATTTTTTAGAAGTGGGAAGAAACTTGAAAAATTATCTAGACCAACTCCCTCATTTCACAGAAAGAGTGACTTGTCTAGATTTTCGAGCCCCTGGTTCCTATCCCAGTCTTCACATTAACTTAAGGTTCATTTCTCTGAATCATCTTGAACCATATTTTCAAATTTTCTTCTAATTCTTTGAGGGAAATTAAGTTGGTTTAGATACGGAGTATATCTTCACACAACTCAAAAAAAAAAAAAATAAGTAATCCCAAAGAAGCTGAGTACATATTCAACAGTCAAATTTCACTTAAAGATACGGTGGAGATGAAAGCATTTAAACATGTAATTGACCATCAAATCAACATATCTCTTTTCCTTTCCCTTCAGATTGTACTATTTTGAAAGCTTGAAGTAGTTCTTCAGCGGCAGAAGTCTGGGGGTGAAAAGTATTCCTCAAAAGTAAAACTTAGTCCCTTGTCCTTTCTGTTCTGCACAGTAAATTGGTGAAAAAAAGTCTCGGATCAAAGTCCTGTGGTTGTTTCAGGGAGAATGTGTCTTTGGTGGCAACTTTAGAGCTATGATTTTTTTTTTTTTTTTTTTTTTTTTTTTTACTGAGTAGCATTACTTACAAATATTTGATCTTATGCTACATCCTTCATTTTTATCTAGAAAATTGGCTTTTGATTTCAGCTATATCTTGGTAAGAAAATGAAGTTAAACCACATACCTTCATCTCCTTAGAGTACTAACACTATTTTACATTATTTGCAGATAGGTAATTTCACACAGAAAAAAATTTACACTGCTTAAAATACCTTTTTTAAAGTTTAGCTATAAAAGGGCACACTTAAATTTTGAGACTATAATTTTTAATGTTTTACTATGGTAGACTCAGCTTGAAAATATTTAAGGTTTTTAAATTTAATAGCCTATATCTGACTAATAGAATGAATTTAATTTCCTTTCTATTTGAAATTAATTTCCTCCAATATTAATGTTTAATATATTCACAGTCAATTTATTTGGCTATCAAAAAAGGAAATGCCTGTGTTTTCCAGAGTCTACATTTACATAGAGATTTAAAAAAACATTTGGTTTAAGTACATATCAGGAGGATGATATCAAATTTTGTTGGGATCTCACACAATAGTTTATAGATAGTTAATATTCAAAAGAGAGAAGTCATTCTATTCCATTCTACTGTACTTTGTAAACACCCAGACATTTTGTATCTTACATATATCAATGCTTTCATGTCCACCCATTTTAATGAAAAGGCAACATGCATAAGTAATGTAATAACATGCTGCTAAGACCACCTTACCACATCATCTGCCAAAGTTTTTATTTGAATGTTCTATTAAAACCAAAAGGAAACAAACAAAAAGAAGAAATACCAGTCAGATAAGAGAAATTCATAGATCAAACAAGAAAATAATAATTGAATGATTCTCATTTTTTACTTTAGCAACTGTAAGTAGCAAAAAGAATTAGAAAGTTCAAATATATAAATAATACATTCTTTACAAACAGAAAAGCACAACTTTTTAAAAATTAAAAATTAAAGGGGTGGGGTTTGTTTAAAAATATGGCTCCCAAGGTCCCAAAGCCAGACCTGGATCAGCCATCACTTCCACAATGTTCAAATGAGAGGAAAGATACAGCAAAATCATAAACCTTTGCAGGTTTTTTTGAAGTTTTGGAATGAATGATCATGTTTTTAAGATACCTAAAATTAAAAAACAACATGTACGGGCCGAGCCCGTGGCGCACTCGGGACAGTGCGGCGCGGGATCCTATATAGGGATGACCGGTGCGTTCACAGCACTCACTGGCTGAGCGCGGTGCGGCTGGTCTCAAAAAGGACAAAAAAAAAACATGTACAATAGGAAAATGTCACATTTAACAGCAACGAAATATAATGAAACAGCTCCATCTAAGAACTCAGTGTTACATCTAACAGATATTTAAAGGATACCTTTGTAAATATTCTAAATAAAATTGAACTTATACTGAGAATCATTGAAAATGGTGCTTTCTAGTTTATAAAACACAATGGTTAAAAAAAATACCTCGTAACATATGGGCACCACTATTTGAAGAATTAGAGTACAACAATACTAAAGTAATAACTAACAATTTAGTAATCTTCCATGATTCAGAAGATACTTCAAGACCATACAGTAACATGATTTGCATAAAGCGCAGTTTTATTATATTATAAATACTTCGATGTGCCACTTAAGAGATGTAATAAGGAAAAGAACCAGATTGTTAAAGACTGTCTGTTAGGAATTGAATTTAACCCTTCTGCCACATATAATACATTGATTTCTTTTTCTTTCTTTTTTTTTTTTTTTTTGAAAAAATGACCGGTAAGGGGATCTAAACCCTTGACTTGGTGTTGTCAGCACCATGCTCTCCAAAGTGAGCTAACCGGCCATCCCTACACAGGGATCCAAACCCATGGCCTTGGTGTTATCAGTACCACACTCTTCCATGTGAGCCACGGACCGGCCCCTTATTTGCTATTTTTGGTGATGTCTGTTCATATCTTTTGTATGTTAAATTTCAGTTGAAAGAAGTAATATTTATACAAGATTGGGGTTTTTTGTTTGTTTGTTGTTTGTTGTTTGTTTTTTTAAAGATGATCGGTAAGGGGATCTTAACTAACCCCCTTGACTTGGTGTTGTCAGCACCATGCTCTCTCAAGTGAGCTAACCACCCATCCCCATATAGGGATCCGAACCCGTGGCCTTGGTGTTATTAGCATCACACTCTCCCAAGTAAGCCATGGGCCAGCCCTCTATACGTTGATTTCTTACAACCGAAGCTGAATAATGTGTATCAACTTGGTCATGTATGTTCACATCCCTCTTTACTAAGAAAAATACAGTCTTCTCACTGGTGAGGAGGATTCCATCATGAGTTTTGAGTGAGAATTGCTTGGTCTCAGGATCTCATGAAATCATCTTCAAATACCACCAACCCAGTGCTGTTAAAGATCATCCTCCCCTGGATCAGTTGGGGCAAATATACTATTATACTTGTATATACAGTTCTTTTTCTACTTTTAATCCATTGATTCCCTCAGGGATCTAAACATCTAATCTCTGTACTATGTCTTCATTATATCCTGCTGACACAAACCCCAATCAATCTTTACTGCCTAGGAAAAAGAAAAGAGGGGATTATTTATATCAGAGCTGAAGCTATTTTAAGAAAGATGAATTCACCCTAGGACTCTCTCTACCAGTTATTTTCTCTTTAGTTATTCTAGTGGGTTACAGAAAACTCTTGCACAATGGCAAGCTTTGTGATTTCACATAATGCAAAATCAGAGAAAGAAATGGCAAAGAATCCAAAGTCCATTAACTAACCCTGCCACCATCCGGATGTGTGCCTGCCTGTCCACCTAGATTTTTGAGACACATTATGCAGTTCTTCAGGTGACTCTTGTTTTCCTTATTTTTCCATCCTTTGAAGTTATTAGCTCAAGATTGGAAATGTATCCATAGCTCTAAAGGAAGAATGTAAATTAGGGGAAAATATAATTTTATTTAGTCAAATTTTCTAAGTTAAGGTATACATATGTCTGAAATGCTTCAAATGTGTATCTCAACTGAATACATGTTGACAGTTTAATCACAGGAGACAGACATAAGAAAAAAATAATTGCTAGCAATATTTCCATCTGGTCTTACGGGAAGAGACTTGAGTGGTCCTCTCTCCCCACTACTATTCTCTTTTTTGGAATTAACATACTTTTTGTCCATACTAAAACACACAGTATGGAGTTAGAAACTATTCAAACTGGATAGAATTTGCGATAATCTGGTCAAAGCCTCTCATTTTACAAATAAGAAGGTAACATTTATGTTAATGGTAGCACCTGCATTCCACTTGTCTAGGTTGAAGACTTGCAGGTCACCTTGGTCTCCTCCCACTCCTTCATTCCCAATAGTCAAGCAGCTGTCCAGTCCCATAGTAATCCTTTTGCAGTCTGCAAAGATCTGGTTCAAGCCACCATCGGCTGTTGACCAGATTGCTGTAGTAACATCCTGTCTCCCTGCTTCCACCTTTGCTCTCCTACAGTTAATTTTGAACAAAGCACACAGAAGTGATACTGTGAAAACCAAAGTCACATCATGTCACTCCTCAGCTCAAAACTATCCAATAGCTCTCTATTTTCCTTCCCAGCAAAAGTCAAAGTTGTTACAATGGCCTACAAGGCCCTATTGATCTGCAAACTCCCCATATCCCTCTGACCTCATCTCCTGCTTCTCTCCCTTCATTCACCCAGCTCCAGTCACATGGACCACCTCACTGCTCCCTAATAAGGCAATGAGCCACATGCACTGGCTTTCTTCTGCCTCGAATGCTCTTTTCCATTCTCCGTACGGCTCACTTCCTCACCCTCCTTACAAGGTTTTGTTCAGTGAAGCCTACTGGTTCCATCCTATTTAAAATGGAAACATCCGCCCCCTCCACATTCCTGGCTCTCCTGACCTGATTTACCATTCTCTAATTTTCCTTTTTTCAATAGGACTTAGCACATTTCAACATAATCTATTATTTACTTTATTATTATTTTTGTTTATTTTTCACACTAAAAATGTGAGCTCCACAAACACAGGGATTTTTGTCTGGTTTAGGGGTGTACCCCTAATGCCTAGAGCAGTGCTTGGCACACTGAAGCTCAATAAAGATTATGAATCACTATCACATTCCCATAAATATTCAATGCCTCCTGATGACCTATAGAAAAAAGACTAATATCCTTAACATGGCATTCAAAGCCATGTATGATTCGGCTCTAGGCTTCCTTCTACTTCTTCCCTCATGACCCCTCTGCTATAAAAAACAAACTAGAAATCCTTTTTTCAATGCCCCACAATGTCCCGTTTCTGCCTCCATCATTCCCTCTGACCTGAAATGCCCATTTTGCTAGACACATTTCTATTTCTGGAACTTCCATTGAGTTTGAAGTACAGTTATTGATAAACCAAATGTGGACGCCTTGCCTAAAATAATACTGGAGGAGGATTGTGCTTTGTTTATTTTATTCTTAAAGAATTTTTTTCCTAACAGCCATCTTCAAGAATGATAGAGCACCCCAAGGCACATAGGAAACTACACTCCCATAAAAAATTACCCCAATTACTTGTGATAGAGAACTATAAAGAAAAACACTCTGCTCCTCATTTCTTGATTTATAAATTTCATTCAACTACAAAGTGTATGTCCTGCATAACTGTGCACATTTAACCTAATACGGATATTTTCTCATTCCCCTCATGTAAAAATATGCTTTCATATCTTATTTCATAAATATATTTCATAAATATAATGTTAACATTATTTAGAATTCTTCTTTATAACTGTTCAGAAAAAAAGAGACAAATGTGGTCTATTGAAAAGGAAAATCTTTAAGCAGATATGAAGAGGTTAAGTTTCAGAAAGGGTGATATTTGGCCATTGTACATTAAAAATGCATTTAAATCATTGTATATGTTAAAATTAAATGATCTGCAATAGAAAATAAATTATTTCTGCCACACAATTGTCTTTACGTATTAATCAAAAAAAGAAAGGTACAAAAGGACTTGAGAATAACAACAAAAACAATATCAAAAAGAAAAAAGTTTAGAGAACTGTAAAGAACTATCTTTTGACAGGATTAAATCAGTTATTTCCATGTAAACTGACCTTTAAAACATATTTGAAAAATCATCATACTAAAAAATATTTTCATTTATAAAGATGCTCTTCAGGGACAAGCTCTCAAATTTTATCTGAATGTCATTTATAGAGGTGTGTGCATCTCTCTGTCACACTACACACAAGTAAATATTATGGATTTTACTCCTGTTTACAAAACTAAAGATACTGTGGAGTTAAAAAAAAAAATCAAAAACCAAAAATGACCTAAAAAATCTTCACTAGATTCACACCCCTGAATGAAAAGCACCGATTAAGATCATTTTAGTAAGTTTTTATTATGCGAATCTAATGAAAATGGTCATTGCAATGAGGGTATATTGCACCAATAAGTATAGTGACCATATATTTTCATTAAAATCCACTCTGGAAAAGCAATAAGATTGTAGATTAGTCAAACAATCAGAGTTTATTAAACTTCATTAATGATCAGCTATATTAAATATAACTTAGTACAGTATTATATGAGTATCATATAATTATAAGTATCACTCCAGAGTTTCAACCCCTTAAGAATAAGAGAAATGTCTGAATTACTTATAAACTCTAATGCTGAAGTTCTGATTGCAATGCAAGATTCATTATTGCAAGAAAATTAAGTTAATTTTCTCAATCAGGCAGAAATTAACAAAACAGCAAGATGTAAAGATTCAACTCTCTTATGGCTAATATTACATGGTAATACAATATTTTATAAACATCGTGCAATTACTCTAGTACCATAGAAATTGGACAACTAAATTGCATATAATTCAAAAGTCTCACTACCAACTCAAAAACTTAGTCACACTATTTTGACTATTTTCTTCTCTTTTAAAGAAAATGAGTAAGTTGGCCATTACAACAAAGATGAAGTGTCGATTATTTACCCAGTTTTAAGTTTCTTGCTCTACGAGAAGGGCAGGGGCAATAGGACACAGAAAACCATGTTCAATTCAATAGAACAAACATTTGAGCATATACTATGCACCTGTTCAGTGCTGGGCACTAGAAGTCAATGGTAAACAAGATAAACATGATTTCTTCCTTTATGGAGGTTACAGTTTAGTTGAATATCAAGAGGAATGAAAGAACAACCGCAGTAGAAAGATTCTGAGAGTTCCGACAGGGTAGTACCCTATTATAACCTCCATATACTCTCCAAGTTAGAAAAAACCTTGAAGAAGGTGATCAACATCAATCACTGAGGACATCCCCACCCAATACTTACTCAGATCAGCAGCAGTCACAGAAGGAAGTAGTTACTATTCAAAGGCCTGCCTTCCAACTTTTCAGATCCTGTACTCACCCTGCACTTTAAAAACCAGTAAGACCAATCAAGGCAATTCAAGGCCATTCAATCACCTGGTAACCACGCTAAACATACTGTTCAGGCATTGAAATACTTAATCATAAAGATATTTTGCATTGGTTTAGTACCTCTTAGTTGTGTTTATTTCACCAAGAAAGCTATCTATAATTGTATTTTTAGAACTGAGCTCAATATAGAGGTTTGATTCTAAGATGACAGGAGGAAAACAATTTTTTTTTTTAACAATCATTGAACTACGTACTGCCTGTATTTAAAATTACTCCAAAACATTCTTTCATCTCCTTCCTAACAATAAGGGTCATTTTCAGACACCCACATGTCATCTTAGGTACTGGAGTCCTCTACCACCATTAGCACTTATGAAGAGATGCTAGATAGATGCTAGGCACCGAGGATTTGAAGAGACATGATCGTTCCCTGGAAGTTCAAAAGCCTAGTAGTTAAGAAGATGAAGTTACAGACATTAATCTCCAATTCTCCACCTTACTTTGCTATTGTTAACATCTTGAACTGTCCATTTCATCATTTTAGTAGAGCAATACTTTTATATTTCTGTAACCATAAACATACCATCTCAGAAGTACTATCAAATCAAAGTCCTCAAATATTAACCCACCAGAGTTCTTTGCTATTGCAGATCAAAATTGTTTCTACCATTTTTATGACACGAAAAAAAAATTCCTTTTGGGATTTTCTTCTCAAGATGCTCTTTCAATTTATAAAGAACAAAATGTTTATTTACAAGAAATCAAATATGACATCACAGTATATAGGGTTTCGGTTTTCTTCATGAAGCAAAAGACTGTGTGACTTTACTGGATAAATTTTGTAATCTGTGATAACAAGATAGGATCTATCTTAAATGAACTGTCTTGCCAAAATTTCAACCTTGAACTGCCAAGAGGGCTGAATATGATATGGGAATCCAGCAGTCTCTTCTGTGTAACAAGCATGATCACCTTCAGGACTAAGGACAACTGGTTCAGGAAATGTATGTCTGCTGCTTAGGTCTTTAAAAAAAGATTCACACTAATGAACTGAAGGAAGTTACCTACTACCCAAATTAAGCAGAAACAATTGCAGAAATAATTTATCTTTTTAAAACTAGTAGCTTCTTCTGCCGGTATAGAAATAATGTTTGTTTGCTTTGTAGTACATCATTCCAAATGGGAAAAAATTGTTCGGACATGAAAGTTCTTTCTTTCTTGGTACATGAACAAAAAACAACAGAAATGACAAAGAAAGCTACCTTTACACAAAGAAACAAGGCTCAAAACCTAGCACAGTACTCTGTACATAACAGACATCCTTAGCCAAGTGGGGCTCAATATTTAATAAATAAATTTTTACTTTCTCTGTTTTAAAACAAGACAAATGTCTCAACCAGACATTAATCAAATGCCCATTATATGCCCAGCACTTTGGCACATCAAAGTTTAAGATACGATTCTTCCCTTAAGGCATTTATAATCTAACCAGGGAGTGAAAACTAAACACATAAAAATAGATAATTAAATGCTAAACTATGAGATTCTAAGGTATGTAGTTTCTCCTCCTAGGCATTATCACATTGCTCTGTCTTCTTATCTTCACAGCATTAAACAGTATCTGAAATGATCTTGTTCACTTATTTACTTGCTTGTGTTCTAGTTTCTAGAAAACAAGTTCCCTAACAGCAGAGACCTTAAATGTCTTATTCACTTTCAGATCTCTGACACTTAGAACAGTAGCTGGTACATAATACCTGCTCAAATATCTAGTGAATAAATTAATTTACATATGGTAAGAGTTCAAAGAAGAAATAGATGAATATAGCTTCATTAAGAAACTATAAAGAATTGTGCCCTAATAGCCAGAAAGAAGGGAAGAGGGAAAATTACACAAAAGGAGCAATGTTAACATTTTACTTCAGGGAAGTTGGGGAGAGCAGCCTTATGAAACAAAACGTTCAAGCAGAAGATCATTAAATTTTGAATATGTTGGGTGAAGCCCAATTAGAGGCAGTCTTGAAAACCACAAGGAGTAGTTTTAGACTAAAACTGACAACCACTGGGGGGTTCTTAGGATTTCCTGATTCAGAGAGAGACATGGAGAAAGCAGTATTTTAGAAAGCTGACTTTGGGTGGCACAAGTCCACAGTCTTTTATCTGAAACCCTTGAAGCCAGCTGTGTTTTGGAATTCCAAATGTTTCACATTTTAGAAAGGAATATGGTATGTACACATTTTAGAAAGGAATATGGTATGTACCATATATTACAAAACACACCCAGCAGAAAACAGGTTATCCATATGCAGAAGAATAAAACTAGACCCCTAGCTCTCATCATACACAAAAATCAACTCAAATGGATTAAAAACTTAAATAAAAGACCTGAAACTATGAAACTAATAGAAGAAAACATAGGGGAAATGCTTCAGGACATTGGTCTGGGCAAAGATTTTATAAATAAGACCTCAAAAGCAGAGGCAGCAAAAGGAAAAATAAACAAATAGGATTATATCAAATTAAAAAGCTTTTGCACAGAAAAAAAACCCATCAACAAAGCAAAGAGACAACCTGCAGAATGGGAAAAAATATTTGCAAACTAACTATCTATCAGCTGACAAGGGATTAAAATCCAGAATATACAAGGAACTCAAACAACTCAACAATAAAAAACAAATAATCCAATTTAAAAATGGGCAAATGATCTAAATAGACACTTCTCAAAAGACATACAAATGATCAACAAGTGTATGAAAAAATACTCAACATCACTAATCACCAGGGAAATGCAAATCAAAACCACAATGAGATATCATCTCACCCCAGTTAGAATGGCTACTATCAAAAAGACCAAAAACAACAAATGCTGGTGAGGACACAGAGAAACGGGAATTCCTATATACTGTTGGTGAACATGCAAATCAGTACAGCTATTATGGAAAACACTATGGAGATTTCTCAAAAAACTACCAATAGAATTCTCAAGTGAAACAGCAATCCCACTATTGGGTATATATCCAAAGGAAAGGAAATTAGTATGTCAAAGGAGTACCTGCATCCCCATGTTTATCACAGCACTTGTTGGAAAAATAGAATAGCTTGGTCAGGGCTCTTGCCTTAGGTCCATTTGGGTGTGGTTCAGCATCCTCTGTAAGCAAATTGTGTGTGTGTGTGTGTGTGTGTGTGTGTGTGTGTGTGTGTGTGTGTGTAGTTACTGCGCATGCGTGCCAATGTATCTTTTTAGTTTTGTTGCTGTTCTTGTGTTCTTGAGAGAGTGAGTTTTAGTGAAGCAGGTAGGCGGGCAGGCGTCTGCCCCGGAGAGCCATGCTTTCCAATCTATGGCTCCAAGGACCTTTTGGCCAGTTACCTAGTTCATAGACGTGCGTTAAGGGGTCTGGTGACCCAGCCTGGCATGTGAAGGGTTTGTGACCCAGTCTGTGAATGGGCTTGAGGGGTCGGGGAGCTCTAGACCCAGCCCTAGCTCGACAATTGGCCCAGTCGGTGCAGGATTACCAGCAGATAAAAGAGCACCACAACTGGCATAGTCATGGTCGAGTAGCTAGACAATTGGCACTGTGAGGATTCCAGGCCTTAGTCTAGCAAGACAAATTGGCATAGTCGGGCAGGATCACGACACAGCACTATTCACAATAGCCAAAATATGGATCAACTAAGTGTCCACCCACTGATGATTAGATAGAGAAAATATGGTATATATACACAATGGAATACTATTAAAAACTGAAATCCTGTCATTTGCAGCAACATGGATGAGCCTAGAGGGCATTATGTTAAGTGAAATAAGCCAGGAACAAAAAGATAAATACTGCGTGTTCTCACTCATATGTGTGAGCTAAAAAAGTTGATCTCATAGAAATAGAGAGTAGAATAGTGGTTACTAGCGGTTGGAAGGGGAGGGGGATAGGGAGAGGTTGGTCAACAGATAGAAAATTATAGCTAGATAGGAGGAATAAGTTCTAGTATTCTGTAGCACAGAAGGGTAACTATAGTTAACAACAATTTATTGTATAATTTCAAATAGCTAGAAGAGAGGATTTTTAATGTTCCCAACACAAAGAAATGACAAATGTTTGAGGTTACAGATATACTGATTACCCTGATTTGATAATTACACATTGTATACATGTATCCAAATATCACATTGTGCTCTATATATATATTTACAACTATTATGTGTCAATTAATAATAATAATAATAACACACTCAGCAGGATGTGGGGTAGTGCACTGACTACAAAACAGGATAAATACTATGTATATACAGCCTCAAGTAGGTTGGGGTTTGTGACAAAATGGTTAAAGTCTGTTTTCAGAGCTTTCACATTTTAGAATTTCACAGAAGGGTTGTGTACCTGTAATATTCAGGATATATTGGAGAAGGGATCAAAGGCTAAAAAGAAGACTCGCAAAGTTCAGCAAATTTGGTCTATTCGACCTAAATAACAGCTACCATTTACTGGGCATTTATTATGTGCCAGACACTATGGTAAGAGCTTTACATGCATTGCCTCATTTAAATCTGCACAATAATCCTATACACAGGAATGTATGTCCTAGTTTGTGCATTAGGAAATCAAGGTTTACAGTCATTTAAGTCATTTGTTTGAAGTCGTCAAGATAATAAATCACACAGTTGGGATTAGCATTTAGGTCTGATTAGAACCCAGGCTCTAAAGCCTCTGTCTACACTCTGAATTCTGTGTGCAAGAGTCTTTATCAGTATAACAATACTGGTTAGAGCTCAAGCTCTTTTTCAATCTTGGCCTTTCTATGTGCTCTTTGCTCTGTTTAGAGCACTCACCCCTGCCCTCCTGGCCCCCCTTTCTTCTTCACCTCACCATCTCCTACTCATTCTTTCTACTCTCAGATAAGGTTACAGTTGACGCTGTTATAGTCTCCCATGGTTCCTGAACTTCCCCTTTTGTAACACACTCCAATTAACAAATCACAATCACCTCTCGATATGGGTCTTCCCTGCTGTACTGTAAACTCAATGTAGTAAGGACTAAGTCTCTCTTGGTCCCCACTGTGTCCTGAGGTTTTTGCAGTGATTCTAGGACATAGTAAGCACTCAAACCTGTGATTATTGACAGAACTGGGGCTGGGGTGAGGAGAGAGAGAACAAGAGAGACAGAGACAGAGAGCAAGACAAGAGAGAATGAGAGAGATCCAGTTATGCAATGATAGGAACTTAGACTAGGACGGTAGCAATAGGAAGAGAGAAGGCAGTTAGTATACATAATTTTCTTTTAAATTATGCTTGTTATTGAAGCAATGTACCCAGACATATGATTGTTGTTTGTATTAAATAGAGTAATTTAAATATATATCTGTTGTGGTGATTACTATCTTTAAAACACACAAATAACCACTAAATGGCTATGATTATCACTCAGGAGATACTTTACTTCACAATAACTTGCCATATATCTAGTTCAAGTAGCTTTTAGAAATAACCAGATCATTTAGTTTTCTGATGTAGCTGCAAAATTAATCTGACAAAACAAAATGATTCACTCCTTTAAAAATTTGGGTATAAATCACCTAAAACTAAAAATTATCCCTAAGTTATGAAGAAGGCATTATAACATACTTTTTGCAGAAAAAAAATACATAAACGTCAACAGTGACTTAATCTAATTTCACTATTAGTACTTCTAACCAATATTCTTGAATTTGCAAACAATCCCCAATTCAAGAATCAGTCAAGTCTAAAAGTTCATTTGTGGAGCAGTTGTTTAGCCCTTGGAACACATGTATCCAAAGGTGTAACTCGTAAAAATGGTTTTCAAAGTGAAAGTAGACAACCTTCTCCCCATGGAAAACAAAAACAGCTTATTTGGACTTGTACAGGAAGAACTTTTAAAATAGGTAAATATTATAACAAATATTTAAAACTTAAAAGTTTAAGCAAAATATGATTACATGGTAGACAAAAATTATTTTAATTTTCAGAAAACTTAAAAAGGGTTTTTGAAAGAATTTAGTATTTTAAAAAATTAAGTTTTGTCAACTTCATTTCCCCCCCAATGGGCATCAGATTCTATGCTAAGTACTGATAACTCGGTTAAAAGCTTTTGCCCCATAGTGTTCCTTTAATAGTTTTTTACTTAGTTTTTTTTTTTTTTTTTTTTTTTCCCTTTTTTGTCTTTTTTACTGATCGGCAACGGGATCACAACCCTCGGTGTTGTGCCCACACTGCGCTCAGCCAGTGAGTGGGAACCGGTTTTCACATGGGATCCAAACCCTCAGCGGGAGCGCTGCCGCACTCCCAAGCGGCACACTCTCCAGTGCGCCACTGGGCTGGCCCCATATTATCTTTTAATACTAATTTTCCGTGAGCTCTTTGAAGTGCCCTTGTATAGTGCATTATTATTGACTATAGTAGTCCTGCTGTGCAACACATCTCAAAATCCACTTCTCTTGTCTATCTGAACTATGTACCCTTTGATGAACAACTCCCTCCGCACCACGCTCAGCCAGTGAGCGGGAACCGGTCTCCACATGGGATCCGAACCCTTGGCAGGAGCGCCACCACGCTCCCAAGCGACGCACTTTCCAGTGCGCCACCGGGCCGGCCCTACTTAGTTTTAATTTGGATAAGGGATTCCTTCACAAGATAGTGACAGAAATTCTGTCAAAACGATAAATAAAGTACACATTGAAAAAAAATGTATCATTTATGGCACTGTGCTTTACAAATACTATCATAACGAGTTAACAGATAGTTTTAATCTTCTGACTTTTTTATGATTTTAGGCAAAGCAACAATTGTATTAGTGTTTATTCTGGTAGACCTCAAATTTCTTCTACTCCGTGTTTTTCATCACGTAATCTTCATATTTTTGAACTGAGGTGGAATAAGAACTATAAATAAATCAACAATTATACTTAACCCTTGAAGTCTTGTATGTAATGTGTAACTGTATCAGTTACAATTACAAAATGATGAGCTGTATGTCCCTTTGCCTGAAATATTACAGGCAACCCAACAACTAATGTAATATTCTTTACACATGTACAGGTCAAAGAAAATGATTCCGATTTTTTTTTAATTAATATCGTGAATCAAAGAAACTTTTCAGTCTAAAGATTTTGATGTAGAAAACATCTTTTTTTTCTCACCTAAACTTTATTGATGTGTCCTATACATCAATATATAGATAATAGTTTGTATAAAAGTGGCTATTAACCTCCTCTACAATTCTTTGACTTCACTAACATCAATGAAGCCTTCCAACCCAGCAAACTCAAGCCCTTTCATGGGGGTTCCTGAAAACTGACAGATACGTGTTACATATATGCACATAATAATTACGCCATGTTAAACTTGCCAGTAACACTCAGTATGTATGAAAGCTGCTCTTGGAAAAAAAAAACAAAGAAAGTCTGAGTTATGCAGGATAAATCTGAGAAGTTCTAAACTTATTTTAATAGCATTTGCTCAAGTTTCTATTTTCATCACTGCTGAGTAATTTGGTTTTATAACAGTTTGGCCAATTAGGAATTAGGAAGGTTAAACTTAAATGTTACTATGCAACTGACAGGAAGATTTATAGTCAGTAGATCACTGAAATACAAATATAGATGTGCTGAACATTTATAGAATTTCTTACTGTGTTGTCATGAGTTCTAGCTTCAAATTAATATGCCAGTATCAGAATCATAGCCAAGTTTTTTGTAAAATTCCTAAACTGACTTCTCTTCAAGTACCATTCTGTTTGCTAATAATAATATACTTATTCTAAACTAAATGACCTATTTAATGGCTGTAATCAATGCAATCGAAGTTTTTGAGGTACATGGGCCCTTTATAGCCCTGATTTAACATACAGAGTTTGTTCTGCCATGATATTTTCCTACAGAAACAAAGATTTCAATGATGGTTGAATTCCCAAATTAGCTTTAAAAATCTTTTTAAATCTATAATACACCTTCAGATATGTACCAGTTGTAAGTAGTATTCCAACTCCATCTTTCTTTGAAACACTTTCTGTAGAAAATATACATTCCAATTCAGGGTGTAAAAAACTTGGTTTTTCCTTTCTTCAAGCAGGGCTGGCTGTACTAGCAATGATACATAAGAGGACAGAAGAGAAACAACTTGCCACTTAATTCAGAATAAGAGTTCAGAGAGTAACACAGGAGAAGACATCACTCTAGATCAAGCTCCATGGGTGTCTTAACTGGAAGACAGGAGGCAGTTTACCCCTTCCATAAGAAAAATTGTCCTGAGATCTAAATCCCTTCATAAAGACTGCCTCTAGAGTACTTACAGTGAAAATTTTTCAAGAGCTTAAGTACCAACTTGATTCACCAAGTTGAAAGGTCTCTCCATTTTCAGATATCTATTGAATTCTGAATATCTCAAATTTCACAAACTATACACAAGTATCCTCCTAGTTGAGGTTTATATAGTGACCATTTATTTTAGGAAGGCATTAAAAATGACCTCTTCCCTGTCTATTAATACCATCATAGAATGTGCTAAGACAGGTGTTTTCTATCACATGAAATGCAGAAATGAGACCATATGTAGACCCACAGCTATAGATGGTAACTAACCATGAACATGTAACCCACTGATGTTGAAGGGGTAACAGAGTTTTAAAACTCAAAAAGTCATGGAGCACGATGTCAGTCACCAGTAGCCAAAAATGTGTAGTGTTCCTGTGCTACATACAATATGCTTTAAAGAACCTGGAAACACCATAAAAGTAGTATTTTTTTCTTATTACTCTCAAGGTCTTAGTTCGAACCTTGATTATAGCATTTATCATAGTATATAATTTCCCACTGAAGAGAATGAATTCCCTGAGATAGAGACTGGGTCTTATGTAGTTTCGGATGTATGTTACATAAATGGGTTAAAGATGGCCTCTACATATTGGTCCCATGTTGTTTACTTCTTCACGGTAGACTAACACCCATTAGCTCAAAAGCTCACAGTTGCCAAAGTCAAATTTCTACACATCCAATTGTTTTATATGTAGCCTGAATAAACCAATTTTTGGCCATTTAGAACCTGCTGGGTCTGCATACTCCGTTCTAGCTACATAGCAACAAGTCAAAGAAATAAAGGGAAGGAAGGGAGGGAAAAAGGGAGAGAGGGGGAGAGAGACAACAAGAGGGAGGTAGAGGGAGAAAAAGGAGGAAAGAAGAGGGAATGAATGAATGAGAATCTCTTTGTCAAATTGTAGAGGTGAATACCTAACAGAGGATGGTGTTAATTTATAATATGTATACTAAAAGAAAAAAAGAAAGAGAAGCTAGACCTGCAGAGAACATCCCTATTATTTGTACTACTAATTAAGATTCACTGAGCACCTACTATGTGCCAGTCACTGTTCTTAGTACTTTGATTTAATTAATTAATCCCAACAACAAACCTGCAATGTAGGTATTATTATGATACCCATTTTACTGATTATGAAACCAAGACACACAGAAGTTAAACAAAACCATTTTATATAATGTTCTCTGACCTGCGTGCAGCATCACCATGCTAGCCAAGAATATACCTTCAAAAGGTAAACAGCAAACACAGTACTATAGTGTGCTGTGACTCCTTGTACAGATGGAAGGATTTCAACATATTCGATAGTTCCCTTGGTTGAAAACCAATGAAAGTTTTTACTATGTTTGTTTTTATTTTTGGAAGCTGGCCAGTAACAGGGATCAAACCCTGAACCTTGGTGTTATCAACACCACCCTCTAACCAACTGAGCTAACTAGCCAGCCCACAATGAAAGCTTCTGACCTGACATCTCAGATCATTTGCATAGTTTACTTTCAGAATTTGAGCAAGAGCTATAGAGCACAAAGGTCATGTGCCTCCCAGATCACTTCGCATGAACTTAGCTTGTGTAACTTAGCTTGTGTATAAAAGCTGTTGAATTTATTTTCTGACACAGACCTTTTCAGGCATTCATTAGTCAGCACTTGACTAGCCAAGTGTAAAACACAAAATAATCAGTAAGCAACAAATGCACTCTCATGAACATATACCAGAAGATTTTCCCATGGTATTTGCCTTAAAAGATATATAGAAGGAAAATGTCATGAAATAAATGTTAATAATCTCTGTGAGGTAAATTTTCAGTTGGATTTGCTTTTAAAAATATTTATTCTACTTATTTAAATTACAAGACAATAAAATTAGGTACTTCCATCATACATAATAAATCTTAAAGATAAAAACCTTTCCAGTTTCTGCTTTCATTTACTTAAGTTCAGTTCCGGCAACATTACAAAATGAGTATATTAACTTAATCCCTCAAAGCCTTGGTGATTTCAACATAAACTTTAGAGACAGCCAACAATGAAGAATTCATTCTCTCTGACCTAGCTTGTCAAACAGAAGCTTCCCTCGAGTTCCAGCAAGAAGGTAGAACCACAAACTTACCAGTCTTACTAAATGGAATCAGGAGAAGGAAAACCACCATAAAATGAGGTCATGTGTATAACATGCTACTTAAAAAGTTTCCTAGTCTCTACATCCCATATGTTTTAATTAAATCATTATAGGGTATAGTTTCAAGGAGGGAAAAAAACAGGAACTGAAAACAAATCAGAAAGGATTACTTCAGAAATATCCATTTATAACCAAGTCGTTTGTTGCAAGCCCTCTAGAAGTACATTCATCATGAGTAAAATCTGTCAAATTGATGGGAAGCTTTCTGCCAAAATCCATGTTGACGTGACCATCCAGAACAAATGTAACATTTGTTCCTACTGAACAGTGACTTGGAATTACTTCTAACTTCTCTTCTCCCTGCCAGCATGACCTATGAGAATGTTCTAGCTTAAAGAATATAAAAAGGTATACTACTAATATAATCCCCAAACTACATTATGTATTGAAAGTATTCTAATAAGGTTTAATCTGAATTTTTACAATAACCAAGGATGAAACACTATGTGACAAGGCAAAACCTAGATGGCTGCTTACTGAAGAGAGACTGAGAAGTATGCTCTCAATCTCTTCAAGTCTTAAGTGATAAACTGTAAGGCTCCCGTTAGCACTAAATTCTGCTTCTGTGCTGTATTTCTAATAGAAATATGATATGTACTTGAGCTGGCAACTTTGATATGTGAACCCAGCAGGATGGAATTTTAACCAAGGCTGGAGAGAGTGTTGTAATAAACAACAGGAAAGGAATGTATACATCACATGACCAGAGGGAAAACAGGAGGAAACATGTCTGGAAACAAGGAGAAGAAGATATATGTAAGCGGTTTTTATGAACAAACCAAGTTCAGCAAAGGAAGTAATTGCCAAATAACTATCGAGCAAAATAAAGGAAGACTGCAAGATTGAGGTTAAAAAATTGTTGAGTAGGCAATTTTGACCTAAATCCAAGAGATTATACCTGGAGTCTAAGTAATTGAACCAGCTTGGTTAACATTCAGCCATGACCGACCAAGTGCTCCAGGCAGAGGGGTGGAGAAGTAAAAGAATAGTGGCTATGTCAAGATGTTTTGTTTTTTTTTCCCCCCCAAATGAGTCTAGGACTTCCACTTTTGCTCAATTTACCATCTGGCTCAAAACATCCACAAAAAAAAAAAAAGATGGAAATATTTCAAACGACAGTTTTCGAGACATTGGACATCAGGCAACAAAGGAATGAGGTGAGCCCTATGATTGCCCCAGCTTACCGTCTTGAGAGAATTTCCAGGCCACGCCTCAGGGAGTGGGAACCCAGCCAGAGCTCTGTGGACAAGCCGCAATAAGGACTTGAGAATCCAAGGAGACCAGGCTGCTAGAGTTCACAAGACAGACTGCCAGAAAGGAAAGAGGCCCACAGAGGAAGAACTCAAGAGATCTGCAGAGGGTCCACCTTGACTACTCAGCAGAGTACTGATTGGCATATGTATGTACAGAAATAACTTAGGGATGGCTAAAGAACCATCCAAGAGGCTGAGAGAGAACACCATCTTGCACTCACGCAGAACCGGGAATAAAATCTGTTTGTACCAGTCTGCCTAGAAAACCTCATAGTTAATGAAGCATTGGGAAGAACTCTCAGAAGACTCTTGCCTTAGTAGTAGGGAATAATTAGTCCTAGACTAAACCTTGCTCTAGCCTTGCCAAGCAAATCTCAAAAGCAAGACCCAAAAGGATCCATCTGTTTCCAAGTAACTTAACTGCATCCCAGAACAAAGCTTTAGAATAATTATAGAAATACAAAAATATCCAGCACCCACAACAAGGTAAAATTCACAAAATCTGGTATCCAATCAAAGATTACCAAGCATGCAAAAAAGCAGGAAAATATGACCCATAATGAAGTGAATAAGTAAACTGATCAATCGAAACTGACCCAGAACTAACACAGATGTTAAAATTAGCAGACAAAGGCATTGAAATTTATTTTAACTTTATTCCATATGTTGAAAAAATTAAAGTAGAGATGTGGAAGGTATTTTTTAAAAAGCCAAATTGAACTTCTAGAGATGAAAATTGAACTTCTAGAGATGAAAATTGCAATGCCATAGCAGAAAAATTCACTAAAAAATTAATAGTAAATTAGACATTGTTGAAGGAAAGATTAGTGCATTTAACATATGCTGTAGAGACTTTCTAAAATGAAACACAAAGAAAAAAAGGAACAAACAAATGAAAATGAAAAGAACATCAATGACATGAGAGAAAATTTCAAGTGACCAAAATATACGTGTAATTGAAGTCCTGAAGGAGAAGAGAGATGACAAATATTTAAAGATATAATGGCCAAACTTTTACAGATTTTTTATAAAAATAAAAATCAACTGATCCAAAAAGCCCAATGAACCCCAGCACAAAGAACATGAAGGAAACTACACCAAGACACATTTTAATCAAAATACTGAAAACTAGTGATAAACAGAAAATATTAAAAGCAGCTGGGGTGGGGTGGGGGAGGGGGGGAGGGGAAGACATGTTACCTAAAAGAATGGAAGAAAATAAACCATGCTAACGCTAGTCAAAAAAAAAAAAAAAGGTTACAATAGCTATGTTAATTCCAGGCAAAGTGGATTTCACAGCAAAAAAAATAATGCCAGGGATAAAAAAGGTCATTTCATAATGACAAAGGGGTCAATTAATCAAGAGGATATAACAATTCTAAACATTTATGCCTGTAATGACAAAGCTTCAAGATACATGAAGTAGAAAGTATAAGATAGAACCACAGGGTAAAACAGACAAATCCACAATTACACTCAGAGATTTCAGTGCCACTCTCTCAATAACTGATAGAATAAACAGACAGAAAATTGACAGGAAAATGGAGGAATCAAACACTTGACCAACAACAGAATACATATTCTTCTCCAGTATACATGGTACATTTACCACCAAACAGTCTCAAATTTTAAAGTACTCAGGTCTCAGAGTACTCAGAGTATAGTCTCTGACCAGCAGAATTACATTAGAAATCACCAAAAGATTTCTGGAAAATTCCCAAATAATTCCCCAAAGTAATACACGTCTAAATAACCAGTGGGTCAAGAAGAAATCAGAAGTTAGAAAATATTTTGAATTAAATAAAAATAAAATCACAACATATCAGAATTTCTAGGATGCTACAAAAGCAGTAATTGGGGGGGAATTTATAACAATGAATGCCTATATAATAAAATAAGAACCTTGTCAAATCAATGACCTTAGCTGCCACCTTAGGCAAATAGAAAAAAAAAAAAAAGCAAATGAAACCCAAAGTATGAAGAAAGAAAATAGTATAAGTCAAAATGGAAATCACAAAATATAAAAACAACATAGAAAAACCAATAAAAGCAAAAGTTGGTTCTTTGAGAGGATCCATAAAACCGAGAAAGAAAAAAACGTGAGAAGACCCAACACTATGGCATCACTGGTGTATCCTACTTAACATCAGTTCTACAGAAACTCTTTTAGAAAACTGATGAAAATGCAAACTGATTCTCTGTTTAGGGACAGGGAAGAGAGTGATAGGACACCCCTTTTGGGGGTGATGGGTATGTTCACCGTCTTGATTGTGGGGATGGTTTTGCACATATGCAAAACTTAGCAAGTGTAAAAGTTAAATACACGAAGTTTATTGTATGCCAATTATACTTAAATAAGGCTGTTTATATAAAAACAAATAAATAAGTAAAAGACTATATAACAGTAACCAACTTATCTCCATTTATAAGGAGTGAAAATAAAATATCAGGACTGACTTTTTATTCTTTAATATACTAGAATGTACATATTCAAATCACTTGTTCCCTTTCAAACACAGTAAACTCTGATTAGCATTGCAGTCACTCAAATATATGCTAGACTCAAAAAAAGAAAAAAAATGTGACTATGAAAGTGATTTTCTCATGTCTCTTATAAAACTAGTTCTGCATACAGTTTCCAAACTTTCCAAAAGGCATTAGGAGACATGGTAGCAGCATCAGAATAAAATGAAAACAAAACCCTTATCATCCAGGGTAATTATACTGAAGGGACAATAACTGAACATATTTACATTTGGTGGGTTTACTATTTCATAGTCTCAGTTTATCATCTGTAATCTGACATTTTTAAACAGTATAGCAAACTAGGCTTTGTACCCTAACCAGATGAGTGAAAGAATTGTATGTGTGACTCAAGTCCAGAGAAGAGGTACTCAAAGTACATAAAAGGGGTCAGGTTGTACCTATTGTTTTGGAGACATATCACATGACAAAAAAAATATGCTAAAAGCAAAGGAGACAATGGAGTCATCTTATTCTCATGCTATTACATGTATGAGATAATTTCTATAAGAATCCTACTTTCAGCTATGTTTAAATACACATTTGGCAGCAGTCACTCCCTCAAACCCTAATCATTTCTTGTCAATAATCAAACACAAAGAGACTCATTCTTAATTGAGTGTAAAATTTCTTGCAAAATAGTCTAGGTCATTGAAGCTTAAAATAGAAATAAAGATGAGGCAAAGCATCACATTATATCTTGTGTGTGCCCCACGTCTCTTAACTATGACACCTTAACTGCAATGATGACAGAGAATAAATCTTCATTGTTTAATCAATATTGCCTTGGGAAAGCATACATAATCCAGCTGTAAAGAGTGAAGTATTGCAATAAGTGTCCCTAGAGTGTGACTTTCAACAAGATTTGACTCCATTAATAACTTACATCATTAGTCAATAATTGTTGTCCTGAGATGAAAATCTTTGTTCTGAAGTTCACTGTCAACTACAAGGTGACTGTGTTGCACAAAAATGAATGATCTGAATGCAAGCTTTGCTCCCTAGATTTCTTTTCTTCAGGTTGAAGAATAATCAAATGATTATCAAAAATAACTACATGTAAGTCTTCACTAAGATTTAAATCATATACACATTTTTCCCTGCGCAATATAAGAATGCAAGTGAAGTTTTAGTGTAGTGATTTTTTTTAAAAAGATACAAAACTTTACAATTCACTATTTAACCATTCATGGCACTAAGTCAAGAAATGTCCCTTGTTTAATAACACCACACTTTTCAAAAAGAGTTACCTAATATTTTCTTTGCTAGGTCAATAGCCATCACAAATTAATTCATGTGAAAATACACTATTTTAAATACTTAAACATACACAAGCATGTGTAGATATGTGTAAACAGAGAGAGACACGCACACAGAATATGGGGTCTGGAGAACTTTTATGTCTAGTCTCTTCTGATATGAAGTTTCGAATGATTTTGTGTAGTTTTTCTGCTATCTTCAAGGTAAAATTCTTCAAACAAAATGAATTTGCTGAATCAAAACATAATTATCAATCACCATGGAAAAAAGAGCACTGATGCAATTTATTATTTATTGACTCATTCATTTATTGGTTCAATATATATTTAATATATATTTGCTAAAATGCCAGACTGTGCTAGGTGCTAGAGATAAAATGATGAGCAAAAAATGAAACATGATCTATGTTTTCATGGAGCTTACAAACTAGAGGGGAAACAGACATTAAAAAATTACACGCACAAACTTGTAAGTGCTCTGAAGGAGAGATACGTGCTATGAAAGCATGCATGTGAAGAAATTACTGAAACAATGAAGCAATGAGAGATTACTGAGCTGAGGTCTTAAGGAAGAGCAGAAGTTAATCAGTAATTAGAGGTTAATTAGAAAAAGTGGGGGCCATAGCCTATGCAAATCCTTGATACAGCTACTTTGGAACATAGTTTGGCCGTTTCTTACAAAACTAAATATACTCTTACTATACAATCCAGCAATCACACTCATTTACCCAAATGACTTGAAACTTATATCCCCACAAAAACCTGCAAATGGATGTTTATAGCAGCTTTATTAATAATTGCCATAATTTAGAAAGATGTCATTCAGTAGGTTAATGTATAAACTGTGGTACATCCAGACAATAGAATATTATGTAGCACTAAAAAGAAATAAGCTATAAAGCCACGAAAAGACATGGAGGAATCTTAGATGCATATTACTAAGTGAAAGAACCCAATCTGAAAAGGCTACATACTATATGATTCCAACTATATGACTTTCTGGAAAAGGCAAAACTATGGAGACAGTAAAAAGAATAGTGGTTGCCAGGGATAAGAGGGAGGGAGAGATGATCAGGTGGAGCACAGAAGATTTTAAGGACAGTGAAACTACTCTATATGATACTATAATGGTGGATCCATGTTATACATTTGTCCAAACCCACAGAATGTACACCACCAAGAGTATAGTTAGGTTTCTATAGTGTAGTGGTTATCATGTTCACCTGACATCATGAGTGAATCTAATGTAAACTATGGACTTTGGGTGATAATGATGTGTCAATATAGGTTCCTTGGTTATAACAAATGCACCACTCTGGTGTAGGATTTTGACAGTAGGGAAGGCTGTGCATGTGTAGGGGTAGAGGGCATATGGGAACTCTCTGTGTTTTCTGCTCAATTTTGCTATGAACCTAAAACTACTGTAAAAAATATTTTTTTTTCCCCTTTTTGTCTTTTTTCATGTCCGGCAACGGATCGCAACCCTCAGTGTCGCGCCCGTACCGTACCGGACCGGGACCGGCAACGGGATCGCAACCCTCGGTGTTGCTCCCACACCTCACTCAGCCAGTGAGTGGGAACCGGTCTGTATGTGGGATCCGAACCCTCGGCGGGAGCGCCACCGCACTTCCCAAGCGGCGCACTGTAGCAGTGCACCACCGGGCCGGCCCAGTAAAAAATATTTTTTAATAAATAAAATAAAATACACACACACACACAATCCTTGAGGCAGAAGTTTAGCTTGACACTGCTACAAAGACCACTGATTGCAAAAACTGAGAAGACATGCTCTCAGAGTAAAGGAAATGTTTTTAAAGTTAGGAGAGAAAGTACTCAAGGAAACAAGCTCAAGTTCAGGCTGTCAGTTACTCCAGGTCCCGTTTATCATCTCCTCTCACGTGCATGAGGTTTGAAATATGCACACAAGGCACATCCTAGTACATAATTGCTTGTGTGCACACGGACACATCTGTGCACATGCAAAAACACACACACACCATATCATTCTTTACAACAGGAAGCCAGACCAACTACAAAACAAATCATCAGTGGGATCAAATAGCATGAGAGAAGAACCATTAAAAATTGGAACTCCTGCTCTCCTTTGCTTGGAAAATTGAAAAAGAGGAAAGTGGGGAAGAGAGATAGTTAAAATGTTTACAAAATGTTAAGCTCCCTGGGATCTTTTGGAAGTATGGAGGAAAATAAAAAATAAAGAAAACCAAAAAAAAAAAAAAAAAGATAATTGATCAGAAAGGGACCAACAAAGGATCTATGCATAAAATTTGCAAAAACTCTGGGGCCGGCCTAAAAAAAAAAAAAAAAAAAAAAAAAAAAAAAAAAAAAATTTGCAAAAAATCTAAATGGACTTCAGATATTGTTCTTCATAGCCTCAAATAAATTACATGTGATTATGTAAAAAGAGATCAAAGAAGACATGCTCTTAGACCAGAGAAACTAAAAATAGTGATAACTGCATTGTGATAAGGATGGAACGATAAAGAGTGATGAGAGCTTAATCCTCTCCTATTATGGCAGGAAGTTAATAAGTAATATCTAAAATAGATAAGGTAAGACATAGCAGTATAAGGTTATTATTTATAGATAAGGAGAAAACTACCAGACAAAACAATTAAAAGAGTTAAAAGGGGGAGTTGCTACTGGTGAGCAACATTAGGGACAAGAAGGGGTGGGGCATGAGTTGCTACTTTTTATTACAAGCTCTTCTGTACCCCTAAACTTTGATTATGCACATTTAGCATTTTGATAACAATAAAGATCTATCTAAGAAGAAAAATGATAAATGGAAGAAGTCAAAACCAAGCTGGCAGAGCTCTAAAAAGAAAGGATGAAAAAAATTAGAATTAAAATCCACAAAAGAAGGAACAACAAAAAGAATAAAACATCTGAAAAATAACATTAAGGACATGGTTAGTAGGCTTGAAGAAGTCAAATGAAACATACTCGGAAAGAACAATATATAATAATCATAGAGAAGATGACATATATGGAACACAAAGATGCCTGGAATCCTCACAGTGCCAATTGTCTAGCTACTCCACTATGCCAGTTGTCAGGCTCTTTTACCTGCTGGTAATCCTGCACTGACTGGGCTGATTGCAAAGCTAGGCCTGGGTCTGGAGCTCCCAGACCCCTCAAGCCCATTCACAGACTGGCTCACAAACCCTTCACATGCAAGGATGGGTCACCAGACCCCTTCACGCAGGTCTATGAGCTAGGTAACTGACCAAAAGGCCCTTGCGCAGGGTGGACGCTGGAGGTAGACACCTGCCCACCTGCTTCACTAAAACTTCTCTCTACTCTCTCTCTCTCTCTCTCTGAAGAACACAAGAATAGCAACGAAACTAAAAAGATACACTGGCGCACATGCGCACTAACTCCACACACACACACACACACACACACACACACACACGCACACACACACACAATTTGCTTACAAAGGATGTTGAACCACACCCAACTGGAACCGATGCGAGGACCCTGACCAAACTATTCTATTTTCCCAACAAAAGGAGAGCCAGAGTAGTGAGGTAATGTGGCTAAAGCCACAGAAGAGTCATATTAGAACCCAACTCTACCTCTTTATAATAAGCCTGCTTATTTAGCAGAGTTCAATATTCTAAGAATTCAATATCTAGCAAGATAATCACTTTATTTTGTCAAGGATATCACCCATTAAGAAATATGGGGGGGTTGTTTTATTTTTACACCAGATCTGTTTTCCATAGAAAGTCCACCTCGATTATATGCAAGAACAGAAAATGCTGTGAAATATTATGACTTTTGGATAGCCTGTCACATCTAAAAACTAATCCAGATAAACACAGCAGTGGTAGAACTCAGAGAAAAAGCAAGTTATTGCTGAAAACGAAAAAAAAAGTAAAGAGAATTTTTTGAAAATGAGATACATTCATTACCTCATATACTACCTCTGATATTTCACCCATTTGATTAAATACACAGCTAACACAGTAACACATAGGCATTCGATCATTTTGTATCACCAATATACTTACCATATACACAAATTCTAAAACTATTACCCTAACCAGTTGCTAATTTCCCCCTCATCCCATGGTTGGGTGGGGGGAGTCTGATCAGGGGGAGGTCTTCCATATGTGATCCAAAGTTTGACTAGCATTAGGCCTTCAAATCTAGGGCACTAATCCACACAAACTAACAAGAGAAAAATAGAAATTTCTTTAATGTCCATCAAAAGCAATTAATACAAATCTATAATCACCAGGGAGAATGTGGCAGACAGAAGAGTGAAGCAGCAGTTTGCAATAAAAATTGTGATATATTATATCCTTCTGCATATAAATTCTAACTATTTGACTAGTATGCATGTGATCCTTAAAAATACATACAGGGTCAGTGGCTTTTTTCAATACAGCCTGAACAAAAAGTCAATCCAGCAAATATATTGTTTCATTCATACTACCCTGAAGGCTGAGCCAGATCTGAATAAGCCCAGGTAGTCTCACTGAATGACAGTTCATTTGTATTTGACAAGAACTGTTGTGATATGGGAATGGTTCTAGAATCCCCCTATCAGACTTCACTTATAAACGATACTTAGCAACCTCTCAAAGAAAAATCCTACTAAGAAAACAGGAGTACTAAGAGAAATGTCAAGGTACAAATATACAGAATCCCTCAAGATTGCTTAAGAAGAACTACAAATGTTCCAGAAAGTATATCCCTGGTTAAATACTTTTAAAAAGCTGTAAATACAAGGATTCAGTCACTATATACTGCAATCTACTTTAATCATATGCACTTTATCATTTCCACGAAATCAGACTCCAAATTCAATAAATGTCTTCATCTTTCATGCAAAGGATATTGTAATAAAGTAACAATTTGTGATTATTAAGTTATAAAGAATTAGAATAAAATCTGTTTGGTTATCACGGTCATTCAACAAACTTTGATTCAAAGGTATATTGGTCCCTCATTATACCTAGATATGGCAAAGAAGGGAAGTGCTAACTAGAATTTCATTTCATAGCATGGAAAATGTGCTTTTTCTGTAAAGTATGCAGACATAATAAGGTCCAGCAGTGGTTAGTTTTTTAAAAGTTGGTTTAAGTGAAGAATCATTGAAGGTAAAAATTATCTTCAACATTTTATTGTAACTTACAACACTGAAATAAACATCCATTCATCAATATTTTCATGCAGAGCTAGGGCCTTTTAATATAGGTCATTAGCTAAAAAAGTTCAGAGCAGTCTTCCTTTCATAAACCACACCCCTAATGCATTCTCTACTATCTGCAGTTTCAGCTTCTTTAGAAGAGAGAACTTAGAGGGATACCTGCAAAGCCATATGAGTCCTTCCAGATTTTTGTTTTCTCCTATGCTTTCAGTTACATCACCTATGCTTAATTCAGTGGCAGTCTTTTTGGCTGCTTTATCAACTCACGCAAAAGACTTAATTTTTATAGAAAGAAAGCTTTCTTCTCCCACTCATATTTTATCAATTTACATGATGTCTAATTAAATCGTTTAATTACAATAGCAGTTACAGCTGGCATATACAGGTTTGGGAACAAATGCAACCGGCTCTTTGGTAAGCATACAACTCAACAAGTAGGAACAAAGGGTAGTTTATAAATTATTAGAAACCCATGCTTTCAATGATATTCGTCATTTGCCTCAATGATCAAATTGCATGTCACCATTTGTGGATAAGAAATATGAAACGATTTTTTATTTGTTAATTACTGCTTAACTGAAGCTATCATGGAATATTCCCTTCACTCAGAAAGCCATACAGGTAGTCACAGACTTATGTAAGTCCCATATAGTCTCTATTCTTCTTGCTCTATTTGCCTACCCTCAACTCCAGAAGCCTCTCTGCTGTTCTCATGGGAACAGTCATGAAAAAAGAGAAGCTCTGAGAGATATGGGCTCATAAAAGAATAAAGGCAAGACTTGAAAAGTAGAAATGTCTTACAGACAATTATCCCTAGGGGGAGAACCTTAAATCAGGACTGCTTATATGATTATGTACTTCCCCCAAATAGTCTCCTTTACTGCCTGAATTTAGTCACTTTACTGTGCTACCTGATGGATATTTTACCAACCAATTAACTTAACAATCAGTTTTTAAAATAATAATAATATAGCATCTCCAGAAATGAGTTTAGCATAACTTAGTTCATTCTGATACTTAGCAGAGTTAAGTTGTATGACAGAAATGAAGAGTTTGGGAAGGGGGCTGGCCAGTTAGCTCAGTTGATTAGAGCATGGTGCTGATAACACCAAGGTCCAAGGTTTGATCTCTGTACTAGCCAGCTGCCAAAAAATATAATGAATAAATAAATAATTTGGGAAGAAGAAAAGGTAGGTAATTTTGGAACACTGAGGAATGAGAAAGATCTTGGGGGCTGTCAGAAGGAGGGGTGTTGCCTGATGAGAGAGACACCATTATATGAAAAAGGGATCCAGAGAGGGATTTGGGGAATTCTGAAGCTAAAATTTACCAGTTTCAAAACATAGCCTAGGGTCAGCCCTGCACCTAGAAAAGAAGGAACTTTCTTCATTGTTCCTATACCATATGGCACATGGCTGCACCAGAGCTCTGGCTCATACTATTAATAAAACACCTCATCTGCAATATAGATTAAGTGGGATTTGAAAAAGGGAGCTTCCCTGGGAACCTAACCTCCATTCACAACATGTTCTCAAAGAAACAATTTCTTGGAGATATAAAAAAGAAACATGTCCTGCAAATACTTTTCAGAATACAGCATGCTCCTAGTATCCAAAGAACAAAAGAATATTCACAGAGCAAAATTTGAAATGCAGAAGAGATAAAGGGAGAAAGAAACCAAAGTTACCATTTGCAAGAAAGAAGTGGTTGTCATGAAATCACTATGTCATCATCATATCCTACAGCGGTGTGTCAACCTTTGTTAACCTTTGAAACTTTTGGATAAGAATTTCATACCATCCAGGGATTCAGATACACCTCCATCCAGGTATACTATGTGTGTCTCTGCCCTAGTTAGATTAAGGTTGAAGATAAGCTATTTTTCTGTCTTTTCCTACTAGCCACAATTTTGTGGATCTTTTTCTCAGCTTGCGTTAGGAAAAGAAGGCAAGCTTTTGAACATGCTTTTTCAATCTACACACACACACCCAGGAGATTTCATATCCTCCATCCAGATGTCATCCTCCCCAACAGAGTAGAGTCTCAGCTCCACAGTAAGCTATACCTCAGTACCTAGCAATGATGTCCCACAATCAACTAAAGTGACTATGTCCAAAAACAAATGCATCTTCCCACCTATGTCCACCTCTGTTCACTCCACCATGCCTGTTCTTCCTTCTCCCATCCAGACCCCACCCCAATTCAGCCAATCACCAAGGCTGGTAGCATCTAAATCCCAATCTTCCTTCTCCTCCATCCCTCATACCACTGTCCTAGTTCAGCCACTCTTTTCTTATCTCTACTATTACAATGACTTCTCTGGTCTCCCAGCCTCCAATCTCACCTCTTTCCAATTGATTCCCCTTCACTGTTTTGAGCCTCTGCATCCATAGTCAAAAACTCAAACGCATACAGATTCTAAGCAGGTGATAAAATGCACATCAGCTAGCTTTTGAAAAATAAAGGTCAATTAACACTTGACCTCAGGTAAAATGCAGGAGGGGTGGATGGTAGCAAATCCAACAGCACATGGAACATTCAAATGAGACAGATCTTATTCAGGTATAGAGGACTGCTGCCAGCCATGTGGGAACGTGGGCCCAGGATTGCAAAATTACTCTGATGTTTTAAGAGAAGCCAGAAATCTGGATTTATATGTGTAAACTAGCAATTCTTAAAAGCTGGCAAACAAATTAAATCTGAAAAACCACCCTGCCAACACTGAAAGCCAAACAAAACAAATCTGTGGGCCGGATATGACTTGCAGGGCTGCCATTTTGCAAACTGTGCATGAGATTAGTGGTCCTCCAACTTTAAAGTATCATGTAGGCAGCTTATTAATGCAGACTCCCGGGGCCCACACTCAAAGGATTCTGATTCAGTAAGTCCACTGGGGCTCTAGAATCTACAGTTTTTACCAAGCTTTCCTGGCGGCCTTGAGGCAAATGATCCTAAAACCACTTTTAACAAATCCAAGTGAAAGGGAATCTAGAGGATTAAAGGGAATGAGAACAGTCGGGAAATGGAAACTACATTTCTACTGCATATAAAATACTTTAATGTTCTCATTTTAACAGGTCCCAGGGAAATACAACTTAGTACCATACTTGTTTCAACTTTGAACAACAGTGCTCATTCATAAACATATATTCAAGTAACATATGAAACCAGTGAGGATTATTAAGAAATTACTTTTTTCAACATACTGGACATTTTTGATCAATAGTATGGTGATGGCTACAATTAGCATTAAAATATAAGATGATCTTCTAAAAAAAATCTGGAACATTTATAATAAATTGATTTAAAAAGTACTATTTGTTTGCTTTTGGCAGGATCAAACTTTTTTTAAAATAAAGGAATTGGTTACACAGGCCGGCCCGTTGGTACACTGCTACAGTGCGCCGCTTGGGAGCGCGGCGGCGCTCCCGCCGAGGGTTCGGATCCCACATACAGACCGGCTGCTCACTGGCTGAGCGAAGTGCTGGCGCAACACCGAGGGTTGCGATCCCGTTGCCGGTCCCGGTCCGGTACGGGCGCGACACTGAGGGTTGCGATCCGTTGCCGGTCACGAAAAAAGACAAAAAGGAAAAAAAAAAAAAAAGGAATTGGTA
>NW_007727604.1:297227-347784 GCF_000696425.1 Galeopterus variegatus | reverse complement strand
TGAGGGTTGCGATCCCGTTGCCGGTCCCGGTCCGGTACGGGCGCGACACTGAGGGTTGCGATCCGTTGCCGGTCACGAAAAAAGACAAAAAGGAAAAAAAAAAAAAAAGGAATTGGTTATAGTAAACTTGTATTGACTCTTCTAAAAGTAATCACTGCCCATCAATTGTCTACTTCCTAAATTCAAATTCCCTGCTGGTATATTTGCTTAAAACAAAATATACCCAAGCCTTAAGCTTTTATAGTATTTTATTTGATCAAGTCTATATGAAAATCCTGAAACTGAGTATACTGTAATCCATGGATTCACAATTAAGCCTTGCGTTTTGAATTCTGAATGCATTTTTCCTTTTGGGCGTGTGTGTGTGTGTGTGTGTGTGTGTGTGTGTGTGTGTGTGTGTGTGTGTGTGTAAAGAGTGGGGAGAAGTTCCTAGTGACTCAGTTCCTAGCACGTTTTAACCCAAATTATTAATCCTTCCTGTCTCTAAATCCCAGCCATTTATGTGGTACTTATCAAATACTGATGTATATACAAGTTTTATTCCCCTTATAATATTATAAATTCCTTGATAACAAGCACCTATATCTCATGACTGATATATATCCCTTCAGCACTAAATATAATATTAGGAAACTGAACTGTAGTATAACACATATCAAATAAAACAATAATGTCTATGGGAAAATGTGTCCCACACTACTAAGCAAAAAGGGAGGAGGGGCCAGTAGCAGAGGAAAAGCTCCTGCCTATCATCCCTAACTTTCTGACAATAAAGTCATATGGCAGGGCAAGTGAGTGAGATGCTTGAGAAGTAGACTGTTCCAGACACCAACACGTTTATGGCTGTCACTAAGAGAGAAACAAAACAAAGACTACTCCAACATGTGACTGGGCCTCAACTCCCAAAGCAACATCTGTGGGAAAGGGGAAAAAAGGCCAGGAAATATTTTTGGTTCAGCATACCAAGGGAGCCCCTGCCCAAGACCCTTTCAATATGGACACTGTATTTATAACTCTGGAAGTTCCTGTCCTCTGCATTTGTAGTAATATATTTCATGTTTCCAGGGCTGCAGAGAGAGATTTTGCAAGAATCCCAAATTTGTCATGAGAAAGTTGTCTAGCAAAGGATGATTCATGTCCCAAAGACCTATGTCTTTTTAGAATAATTTTGTAACCCAACAGGAGCTTGAAAATTTTCCCAATCTATGCCTTGTGAAAGAACGTCCTGTTTCTATAGCTACAAACCACTGCACACAAAAAAATTAATCATTCGCTTTGAGTAAAACACATGAGGGGTAATATCTTCAAACTCAAGAAATAGAAAATAATCATAACCCATTCAATTTTGGCCTAAGTATAACTGCATTCAACTAAACTGAAACACAGAATAAAATTATATACCACAACAGAAAGGGAGTTGACTTGTTTACTTTTCCTTTTAGGGGAGCAGCTAAACCCTAAAACCATATATATATATTTTTTTAAGTTTTATGTTCAAATTGGCATAATCATTAATAACAGAGATTATAATGGGTGTTATTTCATTCACATGGTACAAATCAGGTTTTGTATAAGAACTAGATATGAACTCAAATTAACACATACTGTGATATTCTACATATATAAAATCCTGGACAAAATTTTCATTCCCCTGGCTTTTATCTCAAATTCATTTGGAACCCTGCTCTTAATTACCCTGTCTTAAAAGCTATAAACTAAGTTGACAGTGTCTCTTATACAAATCCCACTTGCTTAATTATCTCAAGTAGGTGACTTGAGTTCAAGTCATAGCCCTAAGACTACTTTGCCATAGTGGTAAGCAATGTATCTCTTATTTTGTCATAGGAGAGTGACACATGAAAATGAAAAAAAAAATCATGACATCACTTTAGTGAGCATAAATTTACCTAGCTTTGTCTGTCATAAATCTTGCAGCTTCTCTTAGAATATTCCAGGGACTGCAAGACTGTAGTTCAGCCTAGACACAACACATTCAGTTTGACAGCAGCACGTTTGTAATCTAAGCTACCTGACCTTTACAGCACTATCTATTTATGGGGGGAAAACAACAACAACAAGAACTTTAGACTTAGAGGCACAGATCTACAGAATAGTATCCTGGGAACAAGGGCCAATTAAGTTGCTACGAACTGTAAGTTATCAAAGTACACACTATTTATAGTACATGTTTAATTTCACAAGTTCAAAGCTGTCAAATTAAAGCATGCCAAAAGGTATCAGAATTAATAAATGCCTTTATATTTACACTACAAACAGGCCAATTACCAACAAAAGATTTTAGACTTCATGATATTTCTAATTTTAAAGTCTAAAGTAAGGTCTGATTGTAAGCTCTGATCACATCATTCCCCTGCTCAAATACTCTACATGGGTTACAGAATGAAGTGCAAATTCTTTAGATAAGCATTCAGTGCTTACCATGATTGAGCTGCAATCTCCCCATCCAGCCTGACCTCCAACACTCTCTCATGTATCGTACACCTGGGCCTCACTAGGTTCACATTCCTCAAATGCACCCTAACTTCCTACCTCCCTTGCAGTTGTGCATTGTTATGGACTGAATGTTTATGTCCCCCAAAACTCATATGTTGGAACTCTACCATCCCATGTGATGATATTAGGAGGTGGGGCCTTTGGGAGGTAATAAGGATTAGATGAGATCATGAAGGGGGCCCTCATGAATGGGAATAGTGACACTGGAAGCGTCACAAGAGGGCTTGCTTCCCCTCTCTGCTCTCTATCATGTGAGGGTACCACAAGAAGTCAGCAGTCCACAACCCAGAAGAGGACCCTCACTCAGCCATGCTGACATCCCAATCTTGGACTTCCAGCCTCCAGAACAGTGAGGAATAAATTTCTACTGTTCATAAGCCACCCAGTCTATGTTACTTTGCTATAGCAGCCCATGCTAAGATACGTATACTGTTCTCACTACAGGGAATGCCCTCTCTCCACTCTGTCACTACCTGTTTTAAAAAGATCCCTGCATTTTAAGCCTCTATTCTTTTTTTTTTTTTTTTTTTCATGTCCGGCAAGGGACCGCAACCCTCAGTGTCGTGCCCGCACCGGACCGGGACCGGCAACGGGATCACAACCTTCGGTGCTGCTCCCACGCCTCGCTCAGCCAGTGAGTGGGAACCGGTCTGCATGTGGGATCCGAACCCTCAGCGGGAGCACTGCCGCGCTTCTCAAGCGGCGCACTGTAGCAGTGCGCCACCGGGCCGGCCCTTAAGCCTCTATTCTATTGCCTATCTTTCCATGAAGTCATCCCTAATACTCCATTAGGAATTAACACCATCTGTGTTCCCATAGCACCTTTTACCTCTACAATAGCACTTATCACATTCCAACCTGCACCATAGGTTTGCACATATCAGATTCTCCAACTTTATGTTCCTAGTGGGCAGAAAGTATTTATTTAAACCCTAATAATGCTTAGCATGATACTAAGGTGGGCTTCTCCAAAACAGTTATTAAATTAGATTAAGTGTTGAACAAAAAGGATTTTAGAGCTAGAATTTTTCCAACTGAGTAGCTTACCTAAATCCTCAGTGGTAAAACTAACTACACATAGCTACGAATTATTTTGTGGACCACTCCCAGCCAATTTCTCAAGCTCTATTATTTCTCAACTAATTTAATTGAACACAGATGAAATGTATTAAGATGTATTTATCAGACTCCTAATAGGGTTTGTGACAGGAGAAAAATAAAATATATGTATATAATATACATCTTATATAAAAGTAAGATAGAAAAATTATAGTTCATTTGTAGATTTTAAATATAGTCTGTTACAGGAAGAAGGCAGCATGCTATCATAAAACAGTTTATATTTTGGAATCAGAATCAGTTAACCTGTTTGAGATTCATTTCCCTTATTTGTTAAATTCAGGAAATAACCACACTTACCATACATGTTTGTGACAAAAATTAAGTAAGATAATGATGTAAAGCTCCTAGAACAATGCCTGAAACATTATAGGTGCTCAATAAATGTTAGTTCCCTCTATCCACCTGTTGGGAAAATAGAATAGTTTAATCAGGCCCCCTTGCCTCAAGTCCAGTTGGGTATGGGGCAGAACATTCATTGTAAACAAACTGGGGGGGGGGTGGAGTTAGTGCACATGCATGCCAATGTATCTTTTTAGTTTGTTGCTAGTGTGTGTGTTCTTGAGAGTGTGTGGAGCAGCGGCCCTGAACTGCTGGCCAGCAGAAAGCTCACATCTAAAAAGAGAGCATGTTTACTTTGCTGGCAGCTACTCAGTTTTTCTTTGTTTTTTAAAAAAAACGGGGGGGGGGGGGGGGTGGAGTTAGTGCACATGCATGCCAATGTATCTTTTTAGTTTGTTGCTAGTGTGTGTGTTCTTGAGAGTGTGTGGAGCAGCGGCCCTGAACTGCTGGCCAGCAGAAAGCTCACATCTAAAAAGAGAGCATGTTTACTTTGCTGGCAGCTACTCAGTTTTTCTTTGGACTTTGCCAGTAGCAGTTGTGTTTCTGAGTTTCTCTTTGGACTGCCTAGCTCCTAGACGTGTGTGTGCAGGAATAAAGACTACTCTTTCTTCACCTATGGCTTCAAGGACCTTTCTTCCAGTTACCTAACTCATAGACCCACGTGTGAAGGGTTTGTGACCCAGTCTGGACAATGGGCTTAAGGGGTCTGTGTGCTCCAGACCCAGCCTTGGCTTGACACCACCCCACTTCTGAGTTGGTGAAAAATGTTTCTTATGATCACCTATATTCAATTACAAAGCAAATTTAGTCACAACCTTCCCTCCAAGATATTAACATTTTTAAATCAACAACACTTAAAATAAATACCTGCCTTTACGTAACTCTAAACTTGCATACGTGAGGATCCCTCCATTGAGAATGGTTTGCCTTTTAATCTTACCAATCTATTCTTCATTCTCCAAGACCCAGATCAAATATTACCTCTGTGAAGTCTCTCCTCTCCCTACCAAGCACAGTATGTGGGGCATTTTCAAGAGCACTCTGCTTATGACAATTTATTATAGGACTTACTACCTTATATGTATCTGTCATTCTTTTTTCACTAGGACGTTAGCTCCTCAAGAGTAAGACCTGTATATAGTTGTGTTCATATGCTCAGCATGATGCATCATACATAATGAGGAGTTGATGTGTGTGGAATGATTACACACTGTAACATACATTTATAATAAGCACAGCTGTTAATATGGCCATGCATGCTGCAGAATGAACTGGCTCTCTACAGGACATTGAAGGCTGAAGGGGAATGAATTGATCATGTTGCCTTCAAGCAGGCAATAAAGAGTTTAAGAGTTACGTGAAGAAATGGAAGGAAAGTACTTAGAATTCACTGAGAAGAGAAAAAAGGACAAGAGATTATTTCAGGCGGATGGGACAATGCAGCTGATGGCTTCACTTAAATAAGGGGGCAAATAGAAAAGGAAGATTACAAAGACACAATTGTGCCTAAGTAGCCCTAAATATAAAATACACTTGGTCCTAATGAGTTGGGTGAAAAGTAGTCACTGACTTTTACTGGTCGAACAGGGAAGTTAACCTTGATTCAACTGGCCCAGGAATCACAAAGGTCAATCAGTGATACAGTCTGGTGATAAGTGATGCAAGAGTAAACCTTAGCTTGAAAAGGTAATCCAGATAAATACCATGTATGTGTGAGTCTGTGTCCGTGTGGGGGGGGGGGACTGGGATCATGTTAATTTTTATTTCCCCTGAATAGAGGAAGAATAAATATTAAAACAAACATTGACATAAAGTATTTCAAGTTTTATGCTGTTTTTAGTAGAATTGCACCATAGTTGGGCAATGCCTCTCAGTAAACAATGATATAGTATTGAACTTAGATATCAGAGCAGATAGAAAAGTTTGGTATAATCTGCAACCAGGTAGTATTTGAAATGGCATATGATGGCCTGCAATTGTATGTGCAGAAGGGCAGATAAACAGTGAGATATTTCTGAGGTGGGATGCAAAGAAAGCTGGTACTTTGGCAGTCAACAAATCAAGAGGCAGAAGTTGCCAGAGAAGACTGTACCATGGAATCTAAAATCCATATAGATGAAGAGTTAAAAGTGACCAGCATCAAAAGTTGTTGAGGTATCAAGGAATCAGCATATAGAAAAACAGCCCTTTAAACTCATTAGGATGAGAATCAATATTTACCTTAGATGTCAGAAATAAGACGTATAGGTTACAACTACAAAGTTGATAACAGTCTAGTCCAGCAGATCTCCAGTAGTAAAAAGGGAGAAAATAAAAATAAAATTGGTTGGAGTCAATGAAACAAAAAATGCTTCCTTGAAGACAGGGATGATGTGACCCTGTCTCAATACAGAGGAAAGGATAGAATGGAAAGTGAAGAATGGCTAATGAGCCACAGGAATTTTACACTCCAAATGTACAAAAAGTCGTACGGTCTAAAGTAAGGTTTCTCAGCCTTGGCAACATCTCCCAACTTTATCAATCTTGACATCTTGGACTAAACAGTTCTTTTTGGTAGAGGGAATGTCCTATGAATTGTAAGATGCAGAGAAGCATCCCCGGCCTCTACCTGCTAGGACAGTAGCACCCCCCACCCAAAGCTGTGAAAACCAAAAAGGTCTCCAGACATTACCAAATGTTCCTGGGAGGTAAAATTGTCCCCCACTAAGACCACTAGTCTAAAGAAAAAAAAAGACCATACTTTTGGGGACAGAGGAATGCTACACCTTTCCTTACATATAAGCCCATAACACAAGCTCTTTGGGTTAGATGAAGTCAAAAACAAAAGAAGGACATCAACAACCAGGACCATATTTGGAGGACATATGAATTTGTAATAGATAAGATGGATATTTGAAAAACGGAAATTTAATAAAATCATAATCTGCTTAATTAGTAGCTTTCCCAGTTATGTCTATATCATTATGAGAGCTTAAGATATCCTTCACCTCCTAGTTGCATGTTGTATTGTACACACTTCTATGAACAAAACCAACACAGAAATTTTAACTCATTAAGATCAGTGATCTTAAATGTGAAATAGCCCAATTCCAGGCTCAAGCATATACCAGTATAGTCATGATTTTGCGCATCGCATTTTTTAAAATTAAAGGCTCTCTTTTTCTTTTGAGAAGGATGATGGTTAAAGATGAGGGGACTAGAACTCAAACTACATTATGTACTTCCATATTATTCAGCACTTAAGCCCATAGTGTAGGGATCTATTACTCGTCACATGTCAACACAAAAATTGTTTGTCACAACATTTTCTGCAGACTAATTAAAAATGATAGTACTTGGCTGAATATGCCACACTATTATTGCAGCCAATCTTTAGGCAAAGCAGACACAGGAAGCAGCAGGAGAAGGTAGGTGGTTCTTGGCACTCCCCTAAACAAGAAACAATACATATCGTGTACTTGTGTAATAGGAGATAGCATTAGTTTTTCCAAAGAGTTTTACTTCATGCAAAACTTCACAAACAAACAGAAGGCAAGCAGGGAGAGAAGGAGAGAGAGAAACTAAAAGACAAATCAGGGAGTATAACCTGCAATATAACCTGTTCAGAACCTACTCCATATAAGGCTGACATACAAAAGGCAAAAAAGAGAATCATATGCAATATGCCACAGTAGTAAAGTACAGCAGGCCTTGTGTTGACCACAGAATTATTTAATAAAGGCCAGACTGCCAGACTTGTATTTTTAAGAACTGTTCATGTGTCCTTAAAATCCATAGCCATATCACTTTCATCCTCATGGCTCTTTTATAGCAAGCAATCACATATCTGGCCCAATACTTCATGGCAGTGAGTCAAAGAATTTTAACAGTTGATTATCAGTGGCACTAAAATGAACAGCCCCTGAACTCTGTCTTCTAAATTATACATAAGCATAATGCAAATCCAGGCCAGGTCCAACCATCACCAGTCCTGAGGACCACTGGATCTTTAAATCAGTTAGAGCTACCCTGAGGATTATGTTCTTAGACAGTATAAAAAAACACAGCTAAAAAGATGGATTTTACAGTCACATTGGTCTTGAATTCCAAATTCACCAATACATATCCTCAGGCAAGTTACTTATCTGCTCTGAGCCTTTTTCCTCACCTACAAAATGATTGCTGTGAGGATGAAATGAGTTAATATTGATGGAGGCAGCCCTCCACCAATCCCTGAGCATCCCTGCACATTCTTGCTGGGTATGCCAAGACTGAAAAGCACTGACAGCATTTTACATAGGCCATTTCCCAGGGTTGTGTTTTTAGCAAGCAACTTTGAGGACAAAAAGCAAAGAGCAGGCTGGCTTTTTCTTACTATAAGAGTGGCAAATCCCCCAAGCTCAGTGTTCCTTTCCTGTAAAGCAGCTCACTGCCTTGTGTACGCATCATCCTGGTCCACCCCATGGGACTCAAGGTCATAGTGAACCAGAATGTCGTGCTGACATTACGGCTGCTGCTTTTGCAATGAATAATAAGCTGTCTTGATGCTGACCCAGGAGTCTTGGGTATTCTGCAATCATCCATGAAATAGTAATAGGTGGGTAAATAGAGTAAACTCCCAGACCTTGCACAGTTCTTGACAAACACATGCAAAGCACTTAGAACAGCAATTGGCACCTATGACAATACATATTATTGAGAATCACCTCTGGGTAGGCTGGAGTACTGTACCCAGTCACTGAGCCAAGGCAACCACCCAAGGATTAGAATGACCTAGAGTGGAGCTTGCACTCTCTACGGCTCAGTATATTGCCCTACATACAATGTGTGGTTAAAAGAATGCTGATGTGGCTAGAATAACTTAGACTCCAGAAACAGGACAGTAAAGTTAACTAGGATAGTCCCTCTTTAGCATTCAGCCTTAAACAACCATCTTTTATAATTCCAACTTTTTGGCAAACTGGAATCCAGATGTCATGCATTTATGTTAGGGCAGATTCATGATAGTTCTCAATAACCTTTGACTTCCAATATTTCAGAGCTGAATGGAAACTTGCAGATCATCTATTTTGATACCCTCATTTTAAAGGATAAACTGACACCCAGAGAGAAGATAAATAAACAACTTGCCCAGAGTTAATTTTTATTTTTATTTATTTATTTATTTTGGCCAGCTGGCCAGTATGACAATCCAAACCCTTAACCCCAGAGTTACACTTTTAAAAAGTAGTTAGCTTATTTCTATGTAACCTTTTTAAATAGCCAGAAACAAACTCCTTAAAAAAAAAACACTAATAGGATCAGTTAGATATCCTATTTAGCTTATTTCAACTCTGTATAGCATATGAAATACTTTTAGATCCCATCAAACACAATGTTGAGTCTTGAAAACACAAAGTGGTGGTGCTAAGATCAAAATGCAGTTCCTACTAGTTCATGGCAACATTGGTGGTGATGGGCGTGAATAGGAAATGCTTTTAAACAAATCTCTATCACATTCAGAAATTGTTTTAACATCCAGTGGCCAACCTTCTGCATGTTATTTCTGTGGTCAGAAAATAAGGATACACCATTGATAATATTCACAGAAATCAGTAAAAACAACAGGGAATGAGATGATCTTCAGAGTCAGAAACATGCAAGTGATAACAGATTATTCAAAGGGGTGGGAGGAGGTTGAAAGCAGGGATTTGTAACATAACATATCCTGATCCACAATTAGCTACAACAGAACTGGTAGGAAGAGTGTGGAAAATTGGACCCAGAGCCCTGCACAATTCTTACTTTAAAATGTAACTAATATCTCAATTCCATTTTATACAGAGATACAGTCACTTAAAATTTAGTATGTGGTCTCAGGCCAACTCAACTTATATAAAAACGGTAGATGTGGATCTCACAGAAATCCACAAGACTATCTGAAAGCAGTTTGATGAAGCAAGTATAAACTGTACTGAAGAAGCCTAAGAATTTAGAGATTAGAGAATATGGGTAAGCCATACTTTAGTAAAACAAATACATGAAAATCGAAACCTCCAATGTGGATAAAATTCATAACATTTTTATTTACTTTGTAAAGGTATTCTTCTTTCCTTTAATAGCTTGTTTAAAGACCATTAGCTACTCAACCAAAGGTGGGGGAGGGAATGTCAGCTATTGCACTGCCAATGAAAAACAAGCTATGAGGGCAGCCTAAGAAAAGGATATTTCCACTCACAAATGTTTTCTGTACACACTGACTCTTCTTGAAAATATTGATTTTGTAATGTGAGGTACTGGACTGCAGAGCATATTATTAGAGGAAATGCCTCTGCCAAATTCATTTTAACCCATCTTATCTTTCTATATGTTCTTGCCTTGTATGATGGGCAATGCGAATGAAAATAAGTTAAAGTTACCACACAAACTAAAAGAAATGCAGTCTTATCCATACAAACTGTAACCATGTGAAGGTCTGTGAAACAATAACATCAAGAAAACTACTGAGAGGCGTGTGGATTGGGAGAGGCATCAGTTAGAAAAGGTAATCAACCTTACTTAGGCCTATGCCTAGACCCTCAAGGACATGGCCACATCTACATTTAAGGATTTCAATAATTCAAAAGCAAAAAAAAAAAAAAAGTTTAGGACAATATTTTATATAGATATTCACCTTCTATTATTTTCTCAGAATCAATGACAAATGAAAAATTTCTATTCTAAATGAGACAATAAACCATGTCCTATGTCTTGCTGAATTTCCTATCAGGTATGAGAATAAAATCCACCTGGTTTTAAATGCAGTAGCTAGCCCATATGGCACTTTTGTGTGAATTTTAAAAAGTGGCCCCAGGAAGACAAAGTCTTGCGACTGGCACATGATTTAGTAAGTGGTATGATCCCTGTGGTCTCGAACATTTTAGTAGGTTCCACCCTTACATAGCAGCCCTGGTCTCTATTATACATACACGTTATTAAAGTTCAAAGTGAAAGTGTACATCCTAGACAAGGTCCTGCTATCTGTATATAGAATCTTCCTAAACAGTTGCAGCAAGCATAATGTTCTAATAAACATTTAAGATTTTATCAGTGATTGATTTCAAAGCACATAAAACACCACCTCCATAGCTTTCCCTCCCAAGCACAAAACAACAGGAGAAAATGCCAGGTGTTCGGTCCCAACAACTATCACTCATCTGCCTGTTTAAGGAAAACTACCTACCTGATTGGGTCAGTAAAATGGTCAGTCTAGAAGTCATAGAATGGAGATGGATCACTAGTCTAAATCTACTTAAATCCACAAAATTGGAGAAATTATATGCCTATTGCCTTCCGGCACAATAACAGCACTAAATTGCTATCTGGAAAGTAGTGGTTACACGATTTCTTCGGTAAATCTTATGTGGAGTCTAGGCTGTTTGCCCAACTCGATTTCTCATATTTGCCCAACTCCACCCATCCCCAGCTCCATCACCTCATTAGTGTAGCCTGGTTTTCAATTTTAATCCCACGAATATCTAAATTAGGAAACTTAATACTTCAGAGTTCTTTGTAAAAGGTTTGTTCACCCAATTATCCAGATTCAGCAACCAAGAGGATATCAAGTACCAAAAAACAAAGATACCTCAAGTACCAAACTGACATTGGATTTGAAATAAAACTAGGGCTAGTAACATAAGCTTAGCAGGGTGGGTGGGTGGGTGTGTGTGTATCAAAGAGTTACATGAACCCTTTACCTACATAACTCAAGAACACTTTTCCTTTTCCTTTGCCCAACTATGTACAACATTTCCCTGGGAGGAAAATTCTTACACACAAACCCCACCCTACCTCATAAATTGCAAAATGAAGAATGAGTGATTACCCAACGAGTGAGTGAAGCCAAAATTCTTAATTTGGTTTATTTTCTATGGTACATAGTAGCTAATCTGTGGAGCCTATGCACATATAATCAGCCTTTCCAGACACTTCTACAGAATTAAAGACAGAAATGAACTTAATTTGGGATGATGCTTTATGATAGCACTTTATGTGGAGTAAGTTTGAGCAAGATTTTACCTTCATTTTAAGCTGTATTTGTTCAAGGAGTTCAATGACATGTACATTAATTAGTACACATTAAATTAAAAATCTATTTTTGAGGCAATTGGGGATATTTGATTATAGATGATACCAAAGAATATGTTAATTTTTAAAGATGTGTCAGTGGCATAGCAGTTAAGGTTCTAAAAAGTCAGTAATTTTTAGAGATGCATACTGAAGTGTGTAGAAGTAAATTACATGATATCTAGGATTTTCACTAAAATACTTCAGAGCAATGAAAAAATAAAAGATGGATGAAGCTAATGTTGCAAAATCTAGATAACTATCGTATCTGGGTAATGGACAGTTAGTGGCTCATTGTATTATCCTCTCTACTTTCTAGTATGTCTAAAATTCTTCATAAGTTTTATAAAAATTCTTATTAAGTATTCCATATTATAGTTGGCCCTCCGTATCCAGGGTTCCACATCTGAGGACTCAACCAACCGTGGCTCAAAAATATTTGTGAAAAAACCACAATAAAAATAACAATACAACAATAAAAATTAATAATAATTACCATATAACAACTATTTACAAAGCATTTACATTAGGTATCAAAATTATATTATAAATATATTATATATTTATGGCATTATAAATAATATTATTAGGTATTATAAATAATCTAGAGATGATTTAAAGTATCCAGGAGGATGTGCATAGGTTATGTGCAAATACTACACCACTTTATATCAGGGGCTTGAGCATTTTGATGCCTGTGGAGGTCCTAGTATCAATCTCCTCCCACCCCGTACAGAAGGATGATTGTATAAAGTAAAAACTTTATTTCATCTCTTTTACATTTAACTTGATGAGACCAACAAATTACATATAGATAAAAATTGCTTAAAATTTTGAGCAAATCTTTATCAACACATGTGGATATCTAGTACAGAATAACAAATATATTTCTTTTAAAGGATTGTACCCAAAGTCTCTTCTCCCTTGGGTGAGCACCAGAATTGTCAGGTGATTGAGTCAACAGTCATGTAGGAATAATTCCTTTCCTGGTGAAGTCTTGCACTCCTATCTAGGCCTGCCTGAATAGCTACGTAGAAGCTTCTCACTTATAATAAGCACCATGTACCAGGCCCTAACAGGAGAGACTGGTGACTAATTTGCTGGTCTGTTTTTGGTAGCAATGTAGATTACTCTCCCTAAAGCAATACAGTAAAATCTTCATTAAACCAAAGCCTGTGGAAATGGTGATTAGTAAGAATTTTGTTTTGTACATTCTTTCATGAGAGTCACCAATACCTTTTTCCTGAGGCCATTTCACACAAAACAAGCAAGTACCAGTATTCAGCTGAGTGTCTGTTTAAGCTTCAGATGAAGTATATCATTTAGACTGAAATAGATTCAGCCTATTCTGGTAAATAAGTTTTAAATTAGTATGAGTTAATTTCTTTCTGTTACTGACATTAATAAAAAGCTATGTGAAAATACGAGGTTACTACAACCTTCCTTCACATGCATCAATTTTGAGCTGTCTTCCACAATGGGTGTCTTTCACAATATACCCACTTGGATATTTTAACTGTATTTTAAGTCACCTGGCTATCAGCTTAGTTTCCTCAGCCTTGAGAAAAAATAAAGTATCAAGCACCCCAAATCCAGCAGAAGGAACTGGTCTCTCCTGCATGGCAAACTGAATACAGGAATAGGGGAAAGTTGGGTCTTCAATAATAAATCCCTGTGTGTGCTAGGGATACCCAGTAATATTTAACTAAATCTGCTGATTCATGTAAATTAACATATGTTATGTATGTATTGTTTTCAGAGCATCCTGTTATTTTCAGTGTTCTTTGAAACCAGGTTGGAAAAGAATATATTTCACTTCAATGACATGTTACTACTGCCAGAGCCCTTAGTACTTGGAGTGAAATCTAGGTGGATTACAATTATAATTGTTCCAAAAAGGAACAAAAAAAGAGATTGAATAACTTTTTCACTTTCACAGTCTTTGAAGCATAATGACTTAGTGCTATAGATAACTTTTATAATAGAAGTGATAGTTTTAAACTTATCTCCAGGTCAGTCTCCTCACAATTTCAGTGATTCAGTTTCCTTATTTGTACAACAGCAGTAAGCTGACTGACAAGGCATAATGATATCTAATTAAAGTTCTTTAACAAAAATTTTAAATGCCTCAAATTGATAAATTGAAAGAAAGGGTTCTTTAAAAAATTACAATGAAAAAAGTTAAACGCACATCTTATATGCATTCAGCCAAAAGAATTATTAGTAAAAGGACAGAATATATAATCCTCCAAATGGACAAATGGAATTGAGGCGAGAATAAGGAATCAATCAACATATAATCATATTATGGTACTTCATACAATAAAGTTAGAGCTATCAAATTGCAGGAAAGCCATTAAACCATCCAACCACAGTCACATTTGTTTCAAGTAGTATAAGGGGTTAATAATGCTCTATATTTGCATAACAATATAAAATTTCCTAAATGCTTTCTTATCTAAATCACCTTGTGAAGCAAATAAGGCAGACAGTGTTATCTCCCACTAGCAAACATTAATCAAAGAGTTCAAACGTCTTGTGTTAAATGGCTCATCAGAGATCACAAGCAAATAAAAGATTGGACACTGGAACCTAGGTGTTTTGGCTCTCTGTTCTGTATTCTTTTGCCATTAATCTGAAGACTCCGATTAACGACAGCAAAATGTTACTTGGCTCATCAGTTCTGGTACTGTTTCTCCGCAAGGAAGTTCAAGTTCTGACATCACAAGAATCCAAACAAACCAGGTGGGTAGGGGAGTTCTCATGGCCCTAAAGAAGCTTCCTGAATTCCTTGAATTTCAAAATTAGACAAAAGACACAGAGGAATGTAAAGATAGGTTCATTTGATGAAGTATATATACTAAGAAAAAAAATAGCACATAAAAGTAAACATTTATTTTTTTAAAAAGCCTCTTTTCAACAATTTACACTCTTGAAATGAAAGGCCTATAGGGAAAAAGTCCCCCAGCTAACAATCATTTATCGAGTAGTTTTGCACCCAAGCACTCGCCTGCCAGGTTTTTAAAGAATAGGCATATTGACTGTCACGAAATTTTGGTGTTTTTTCTTCCTTAAAAGTTTGAACTATTTTGTAAGACTGGTCCTGTAGATTTTGTTGTGGAATACGATGTTTGAAGAATTGTTTTTTTTTCCTTTTTTTTTGTCTTTTTTCGTGTCCAGCAACAGATCGCAACCCTCAGTGTCGCGCCCGGACCGGACCGGGACCGGCAACGGGATCACAACCCTCGGTGTTGCTCCCACACCTCGCTCAGCCAGTGAGCGGGAACCGGTCTGTATGTGGGATCCGAACCCTCGGCGGGAACGCCACCGCGCTCCCAAGCGGCACACTGTAGCAGTGCACCACCGGGCCGGCCCTGAAGAATTGTTTGACTTTTAAAATAGGTAATCAAATTGTTTAGCAAATATGTGAGTTTATGTATTTTTATATATTGTTTTAAAAATAGTAAATTGTTTTCCAACATGGTAAAAAAAAAATTTAAAAAAAAGAATAGGCATAAAAGGGGACGCTTGCCCAGAAGTACTTTAAAATCTCTGTAGAGACAAGATCAGCCTATAATATGGAGACTCATGACAGTTACGAGTTCAGGAGAAGGAAAGAGCTCCCAGCAAGCTAAAGTGATCAGTGAATGTTTCATAGAATGAGCGAATACTCAGGCATGAGCTAGGCTGCAAAAGGGGGTGAGAAACAGAGTGGACATTTCAGATTTGGTGAGGATGTTCAGGGTGGGTGGCAGGAAGGAGAGGCAATATAGGTGGTTGGAGGAAACTAAGGTGCAGAGAAAGGTATCCAGTAAGTTGATGAGTTGGATTGGAATCCAGGTATATAACTCTAAACATCAAACTCTTTTATGCCACTCTGCTCCTCCTAGTCTTCCTGCCTCCATTCTGGCACCCCTCTCCAAAAAATCCTCCATAGTACTAAGTTTCTTTCTGAAACAAATCTAATCAGGTCACTCGCTGTCCTGCTTTAATCTCTTCAATGGCTTACTCTGACTTTCAGAAAGAAGTTGAAACTCTAGCATGGCATACAAAGATCCATCACAATCTGAACCCTGTTTCCTGGCAGGTCCACCATATACGCCCTTTGTTTCAGCCATACACATCTACCCAAACTTTCTTTATTGGGCATGCTCCTGTATCTATCCACCTTTGTATATGTTGTTCTTTCAACCTAGAATGACTTTCCCTCCACTTCTTCAATTAATGCCCTCATCTTTAAGCCTCAGTATAAATGTCACCTACTGTAAGCCTTTCCTTACCACACTCAACCATCCAATTCAATTTAGATGCCTCTCCATGATAGTTTTATAGAATCTTCCTATGCATATTCCTTTCATAACTTATCAAACTGCTCTTTAAATCATTAAGTAACTTCCCTGTCTGTGTCACCAAACTATAAGCATCTTTATATCGCCAACCATTAGATTAGTGTCTAGCACATAGTAGGTACTCAGTAAATATGTGCTGCATAAATGAAATCATTGTGCTCATAAGTTATTATTTAAAATCAAAATATGATTTATCTAATTGTAAGCAAATAACCAAATACTCAGCAAGTTATACAATAACCAGAAAATTAACTTCTGTTATTTCAAGTTACAAATTTGAATCTACTGTCTAAAGAACCAAAGGCTTCTGAAGTTATACAGAAACACAAAGTCAAAATATAAAAAGATCAAACACTGTCAAGCCACTCTACACCATCTTGTGTGTGTGTGTGGGGGGGGGGTGGTGTTAGTTTTATCTTAACACTGACCTCTCCTAATGATTAAGTCACTGCCTTGAATATGTGGGATTAAAGATGTAGCTCCTTCATAACACTTCTAGAGCTCTCCTATTCAACTTGACAGAACACATTTCTTTATAATCAAAATAAAAGGGTCATTACAAGATTACATATATGAAAAAATTGAAGTCATGTTTCTCAGATTTTGATTTAATTAATTTTAAACAGAAGTCGTTACAATCCTAAAATGCCACTCTGAAAAATTCCTCATTAATACCCATCAAAAAGTTGAGGATATAAATGAAAGTAGTTCCCCTCTATAGAATATATCTATGCCTTCCATCTCCAGTTTCCAGAACCATGAGGAACTAAATGAAAACAAGTGAATCACACACCTTACACTTTATGAATCCACTATACTAGAGCAATTGAGGTAATTTTTCTATGTAGTGGAATCTTTAATCTAAGCTAATACTATGTAGATATTGTGCAGTTAACTTATTTTTACCCTCAGAAGAATTCTCTTCAATACCAATTACCTGTGTGATCAATGCTATTTCCCTTCTCCCTCAATCACTGGCCTCCCCAGTAACTTAGAGTGGAATCAACTGTCATTTCCTTTACTATCTCTGGTAATGCAACAGATCTTATTCTCCTATAGGTGAAGTATGCCTTTGAGAAACTGATGAAAGCTATGGGGCTCAGAAAATAAATGTATCTACATACACGCAAATTTTTTTCATATAATTTCAGGTGTTTAAGAATCCCTATCCCACACAATCACCTACACGAATAATTTCTATGACCATATGGCTCTCTTTTATATTCCACACTACAATTCCTTTACACACACACACAAAATTAACTACTATTACAGTGATTATTAACATCATACTCAAAATAATAAAATTTAGTCTAAGTAAAGCTTTGTCTTACTAGCAAAATTTTAAGTTTAAGAATTCTAGATGAGGAACCTCCATATTGTCTACCATATGATCCAGCAATCTTACTCCTGGGTATTTATCCAAAGGAGAAGAAATTAGCATACTGAAGAGCATACCCCTATTTTTACTGCAAATTAGCATTCCCCCATTTTTACTGCAGCACTATTCAAAATAGCCAAGATATGGAATCAACCTAGGTATCCACAGTCAGATGAACGGATAAAGAAAATGTGGTATATAGACACAGTGGAATACTACTCAGCCATGAAAAGAATGAAATCCTGTCACTTGCAGCAACATGGATGAGCCCTGAAGATATTACGTTAAATGAAATAAAGTCAGACACAGAAAGCAAACAGAAAGTAAATACCACATGTTCTCAGTCACATGTGGGAGCAAAAAAAAAAAAGTTCAGGGCCGGCCTGGTGGCGCACTGCTACAGTGCGCCGCTTGGGAGCACGGTGGAGCTCCCGCCGAGGGTTCGGACCCCACATACAGACCGGTTCCCGCTCACTGGCTGAGCGAGGTGTGGGAGCAACACCGAGGGTTGCGATCCCGTTGCCGGTCCCGGTCCAGTACGGGCGCGACACTGAGGGTTGCAATCCGTTGCCGGACACGAAAAAAGACAAAAAGGAAAAAAAAAAAAAAAGTTCAGCTTATAGAAATAGAGAGTAGAATTTTGGTTACCAGATGCTGGGAAAGGGACATGGGGGGTACAGGTAGATAGGAAAAATAAGTTCTAGTGGTGCACAGTAGTGCTAGGCATCTATATTTAATAATAATTCATTGTATGTTCTCAAATGGCTAGAAGAGAGGAGCTCAAATGTTATCACAAATAAATTATAAATTTTTGCAATGATGAATATGCTAATTACCTTGATCACACATTGTATACATGTGTTGAAATATAACTGTACCCCATAAATATGTACAATATATGTCAATAAAGTAAAAATAAAATGTCCTAATTTTTTTAAAAAAGAATCCCAAATGAACTTTCCGAAAAAGTTTACCAAGTCTTTTTGTTTGATCAACTTGTTTGCCTTAAAACTTGCTGAAATGTCCTCCTAAATTTGTTTTTATTAACTGACACATCTGCTTGTAAAATCATGTAAGGCTCAAAAGTTACGTTGGAACAAAAAGAAAATTCATGTTGATATTAACAAACTCTTGGATTCAAATACATGTTCTTCTATATCAAGCTATGTTCACCACCGAACAGTAAAGTTAGCTAGGAACTGAAAGTGATACCACCTCATAACTATCTAGTTACCTTGTCAAAGCAAGTAAAACATAAAAGATAAAACAGGACAAATGGCCAAAGGGAAGGGAAGAATATAATCAAGGTGTTATTACTGACAGAGATAAGAGCTTTTTCTCCAGAGCATACATCTTGAAAGTGGAAGGTTCTTGCTTAGATGTACCAAACTATTTGTGGAAACTATCAGTTAACTTTTATTCTTACTTAAACTTTTAATCACTGATTAAACCAAAGTTTTGTACTGGCTCCAAAAAAAAAAAAAAAAAAAAAGAAAAAGGGAAATGTGATCACTCTTTTACTACAAACTGATAAATTTCAAAATCACAACATCAATATTTTTAAATACATTAAACTTTGGTGATACACTCACAAAACTTTTCTAAGTTTCATGATAGTGCAGACACCCATTAAACACATTAACTCCTGCCAGCATAGAAAAGTCACAAAGAGCCCATGACTTAGTTCTTCATTTGTAAATATTGTGGTAACAGGACACATCAAGTAAGCAAGTTCTCAATTTGCCTCAAGTTAGAACGGAGTTTATGAGACTTTAAACTTGTCATTGTAATCTACCTCACCACATTCCTCCCCACATAATAGACGGCTGCCTATTTCCTAAAATGATAACGCTTTTATCACTGTTTTCCAATAATGGACAGTCCATAATTGAAAGGCAAATAGGAGCTGAGAGAGAAGTACAACAGGTCCATACCAAATGGCCACATGCCATAAGAGATGGCTTTAGTTATGTCATCGTTTCTTTCCCTATGATAATCAAGTTGCTTGTTAAGACTGAAATCTAGACATGCAACATGTGGCTTGTGCTTCTTCAGATCTAAACTAATGATCTTCGAGTATTTGCTGAATTTGTGCAGGAAAATTCTTTCCCATCGTGACACCCAAATTAGAAAGTTTACAAAAAGAGGAACCCTTTTAACTGATGAGTTGAGAAAACTCCAGTATTTCCTAATGCAATACCAGGCCCCAGAGATTTCATTCCCCTGCACATTCAGTGGCAGGAAATGGACTGCTACCACTGGTTGACACTATCAGGACGATGAGACTTGCAGAGTCTGCCCACTGCTTTGGAGCGTTCTTAATCAACTAAGTGGAAGTACTGTGTGACTATGCCTATTACACATACACACGACAGTTGGTGGTACCTCACCCAGCCTCCAACTCCCACGCTCCCCCCACCCTTCCAAAGAAACGTTTCTTGGGAAAGCACATGGAGAAGGAGGCAAGGGGGGGAAACGCACGTAGGCGCCTCTTCCTTAGATTTCTGGAAAAGTAAAAAGATTGGGGGCCTACGTTGTGTTTGTCTTGATTTGCAAGGCTGTAGGTGGGCTCCCAAGTATTTGGACTGAAAAGGAGAGAGGTTCCCATGCCTGGGACCCGAAGTGTTAGGAGGCAAAACAGCAACTGACAAGACGTGGGAGGGGAATGGAATCGCGCAAAGAAGGTTCGTGCTCACAAGTTAGACAAACAACAGCCCTACCCAGTACTCGGGGTCTCCCTAAGTTCGGGGCGGGAGGGGCTTTCTCCTTCCCGCACTGTCTCCGGGGCTGACAAGAGTGAGAAAGGGGTTAAGTGAAGAAGAGGGTGCTCTTCCGCCCCCACGCCGTCTCCGCGCCTCTGCGTGGCCGCTGCTTTAGCGGCTCCCCGAGTTGCACAGCGAGGTCGCGGTCACTCTTGGGAGGGGGACCCGGGTGCCCCCGTGTTCAACGGCAGGAGGATTCCGGGGCTCTCCCTGTCCCCAAGGCCGGCGGGGGCTGCGAGAGCACTCACCAATTTGGGTTTGTTTTTCGTTTCCTCTTCGTTGGCGGCCCGGTTCCCAGTGCTCCGCTTGTTGCTCCGGCCCCCACCGGGTTCCTCGCTGCCGCCTCCCGCTCCCGCCGCCGCCGCCCCGGGCTGCTCCATCTTTCTCCGGCCCTGTCACCTGTGCCCTATAACCCCACCTCTCCTCAACTAAGGAAGCCCCTCGAGGCGTTCACGCTGCCCCGCGCTGATTCGGTAGCACCTCCTCCTGAGGGAGAGGGTGTCTGCCCGGGGAGCTGCCGATTTCAGGCCCCCCGGGACTCTCGGCTCCCAGGCACCCCCGACGCAACCACGCCGTTGCCACTACTCAGCGCCGGGGCAAGCCCTGCCCCCGAGCAGCTGCAATTACCACGGTCGCCGCCGCCCTCAGGGCGGTGTTGAGGGTGGAGGGAGAGTAGGTGCCTATCTCTTTAAGAGGGCCTCAACGCACGTGATTCATCAAAGTGCCCGCAGTCGGCCGCCCGGGCGCGCAAAGCCTCTTCCTACTCCCGGTGCCGAGCCGGCCCCAGCTACTGAGCATGCCCGGCGCAGCGACTGGAGCCTAGCAGAGGACTTTCAGCTGTGGTTAAGCACAGATTTCACTTCCTAGTGGCCTGGCGTGAAATGGGAGGGAACTAGTCAAGAAAGAGGAGGGATAGCCCATTTTAGAGACGGGGAAACTGAGGTCCGGGACGATTCGCGTGTGAGTTTCACTGGCGAGTCGACCTCAGTATCAGCTGCCACTGGTGTAGGCCAAAGAACCTTCCCTCCCAGAGGCCTCCCCGGAGGTGTGGTCCTGCCACACTCTGGGAAGATCTGATTGGCAGGGCAACTAGCATCCTATAGGAAAACCACGGGGAACGCTGATTAATTGCTTAGGCAGACTGTATGGGTCAAAGTGGAAAGAGTGGGTGCATTTTGTTGCCATGATTGCGTTGTGAACGAAGAAATACAGTCGTTCCTTTATTCCCTTCCTGCCTGGTAGTTGGAGCAGCAGGCGCCACCCGCTTAATTCCCGGAGGGTTGTTATGCTCTTTAACCAAAGCACCTATATAGAGCTAACAACTGAGTTGAGGGCTATTTTCAGGTTCTCGAACTAGTTTAGGGTTGTTGTGGGAAGTGAATAAGATGATGTGTGTCAGAGCTTTGTTTAAAATATAAATCCCTAGACAAATGCTAGGTGGTTTTGTGCAGCAGCATCAGGGCACTGAGTGTGTAGTCTTTGCTTGAGTAGAACCTAATGTTTTTTCCTCAGGAAGAGGCCCACGCTGTATTTCTTCCATCCTCCTTAAATGGGGCCCTTTAAAAATAAAGGTGGACACTGAGAACATTAGAAGGGCAGGGCAGGATTTGAATGAACAATCATCACAGAATAAGAGCACATACGCTAGAGAAGCTCCTGTAGTAAATTTAGATACCAAGTCTATAAACGTGTCCATAAGCCTGTTACTGAAGATATCTTCAGTCTATGACTCCTTTTGCCCTTCTCCCCTTCAACCTAGGTTTAGCTATGCTGAATATAATTTATATCTGAACATATTTATTGAGTGCATTAGGATGAATTTGCCCATGCTATAGGTGTGATGAGGCAACTAACTTGGACAGTAGGGTGAAAAGAACATTAGATATCTGAAAACAGTTTTAATTCCAGCTTTCTCGTTGTCATTAACTTTCTTTTTAATCATGCAGGTGTGACTTTTCTGCTCCCAAGGTGGTAAACTACCCAAGGACAGAAGAAGGAATACATGCTCCCAGACAGGGTGGACAAAGAGCCCCAAGGTAAATTTGCTTTGTTGAAGTCCCTGTTTGACTAAAATTTGATGTATATTTTGAATTCGACTCATTACAACACACACACATACGATTTAATTTATCTAAATGTCTCCCTTCCTAAATATTGAGTAAAAAATGGATGCTGCAGAAAGATGTGACCTGTCTATCCAATGCTTTCATGTAATTTCTCTTGAGAGACGTCGGTGTGGGCCAGAGCTGAGGGCCCTCCGAGCTCAAACATTGCTCAGTAATCAGCTCAGCAGACATTTCTTGAGCTCCTTAGAGTATACCAGGTGATAAACAGAGTGCTGTGGGTTAGAAGGATGAAGATGACACAGTTTCTGGCCATTAGAACCTCAGAGTCTACTGGGAGAGACAGACTGTTAAAGAACTGCACAACAGTACTGCAGATATGAACAGGGAGCCCATGGAACACATGAGAGAGGTAACTAATGGAGTGTCAGAGAGACGCTCAGGGACACCTTTCCAAAGAAGGTGATGTTTGAGCTGAGTCTTATGGGTCTGATTAAAGTCAGTAAAGTATTTGTTGACAGCCTGCTAAATGTTAGGTATTGTGTTAGGCATCATGGGTACAATGGTGAACAAGACAAACGTAGTTTACTCTTATGGAGCTTTCAGGCTATTGGGAAGGATATTAAACAAAAATGTATTCAGCAATTACAAGGCAAAAAAGGAGATGAAGAGCATTCAGACAAAAGAAATAACAATAGCATATGCAAAGACCCTATAGTTAAGAAACTGGTAGTAGGGGGTGGGATACTGTTGGCAAGAGAAGAAGCAGAACAGTTAAGGAGGTTCCAGATCATGAAGGCTCCTACTGGTAAGTTTCATTGGTGTTTAAAAGGGGGATGGGTGGGTCATTGTAATATGAGTAAGACTTATGTTTGGAGTGTAGAAAATAGACTTGAAAATGGATTGATATTATTTCGAATGTAAGGTTGGGTTTCTCCTCAGGCCAGGCTTAGCTACATTTGATATCCAATCAGAGATACATGTAAAAGATCCGTAATCTTTTCTGCAAAAAGTGAAAAAGTTTGTCCCTGATGTGGCTACATTTGACTTTATTGTGGTTATCTCAGCCCCTGTCTTAATTGTCAATGTTTGTTTTTCAGCATTTTGCTCCAGTTAATGTAAACGGTAGTTAAAAACAAACAAAAAAAAAAAACCTTCCCTCAGGCAGCAGGGTCATTGGCCTCTCTTGGAAGCTAACACACGAGGAGAACCGCCACTCTCCAGCAAGGGCGCTTGGTCCACTAATGATGAACCAAGCACCTCACTGATTGTAGTCCTAGTGCTGATCTCGCTGCACCTACATTCCTTGATTTTTCCCTTCTTGGGACACACAAATAGGCTGGTAGTTGGAGAAACATCTTTTCTCCGAAGATGAAGAAAGAAGGAGGCTACCACCATCAGTTAGGGTATCAAAAATCTATTTTAGACACACTGATCTTGTTGTCTCTCCCTCTGGCTTCTCATGAGTGTAGCACCCAATCAGCATCTAAAAGCTGGCTGTGGAAGAGAAGAAAGATAAAAGATTGCTAGGCTCTATCTTTCTTCAAACTGACCTTAATAGATGTGGCTATTAATCCAAGAGCCATCTATTACCCCAGAGGTTTCTGATGATCCTTATAGTATCCCTCAGGTTTTCTGTGTCTCCATCCTGCTGGGTGCTCTCATCTGAATAATCTGGGTCTTTCATAGAGAAACGAAAGGAAACATGGATTAGAAAAAAATGAGAAATAACTACCTCCAGAGTCACAGCAAAATATTTATGCATTAAAGGATGCCTAAGAATAAACAAGTATTTATTAAGCATATGCTACATGGCTAACACAAACTAGATGTCATGCAGATCAAAATAAGTGCCAGACATTCTGCTTTAATGTCATATGTCTTCCTGAAGAATCTCCTTGCATTTGTCTGTTTCTGTTGCTTATAACAGAATACCTGAAAGTGTATAATTTATAAAGAAATGAAATTTATTTCTTACATTTCAGAGGCTGAGGAGTCCAAGGTCCAGGGAACAGATCTGGTAAGGGCCTTCTTCTTGGTGGAAACTTTCTACAAATTCCCGTGGCAATGCAGGTTATCACATGGCGAGAATGGGCTGAGCAAGAGAGAGCTAACCTTCTCATTTGCTGTCCTTATAAAGCCAGCAGAACCACACCATGACAACCCATTACTCCATAAATGGATTAATCCATTCACTAGGGTGCAGTCCTCATGATTCAATCACCTCTCAAAGGCCCCACCTTTCAAATAACAATCGGATTCCCCACCCTCTTAACACTATTACAGTGGGGATCAAGTTTCCAATAGTGAACTTTGAGGGGACACATTTAACCCATAACACTCCTCTTCTGCAAAACTGCACACCTCATAACAGGGGCTTATGGGAAAAATATGATTAGAGAAGACCACATAAATCCAATGCAAGTTTGTAATCAGAGCACTAATGAAAACAATACCCATCCTAATAAAAACACTCATGTGGCTAAATCTCCACTGGCATTTGCACTCAGCATCATAGTCATCAGTATTTGGTAGCCTTCATGCTTCCTCCTTCCTGAGGTGGGTCCTCAAGGGCATTCACTTTTAATAGGTGCTATTTTCATCAGATTTAAAAATCTAATTTAAGAAGTCATCAACTTTTAAAAAACACGCGGTGCAAAGTCTTCACAGCTTCATTATCAGTACTTATTTCTAAGACTTCTACTTCATTGTGAGAAAGTTTGTTCATGATCACTTCAAAACTTAAAGAGCTGAGAAAATTCACACGTGTATCAACTGGACTTTCAGATGATTTTGACATCATTCTCCTATTTACCAATTGCTAATGTCCTATTTGTGGTACACAAACACTTGTAAGGGAACAGACTATCAAGTATAAAATCCCTACCATCAGTAGGCCTGAAATCTACTTCAGAAAACAAAAGTGTGAAACAGTAAGAGAAAGTTAGCTGCCTAACTTGGAGATACTGGCTTTAAATTTGGCATAATATGGTGAAGGGGTGAGATCAGTTGGGCTTAGAATAGAACAAGTTTTCAAGGAGGAGGTAAGACTTGAGCTAGGAAGCAGAAATCAGACTCAAATAGGCAAAGCAAAGAAAGGAAGTAAGGAAAAGGACACATATGGAATGGCCGGGAAACAATACTGACCAATAATGTTGAGGGGCCAGTGGAGCTCGACTAGAATAGTGAGAACATGATGTGGAATAATAACAGGAAGCATGATTATCCCCTTAGCATTTTCCCACCGTATAAAGAGATTTGAATGTAAGACATATTGCTAGTAACCGATAAGGATCTTTAGCAAGGAAGTTATAAAACAAGAAGTGTTTTAAAAAGTTGGTTTGGCAGCAGTATGCAGACTAATTTTGAACACTGATCTTCAAACTTATTTTTCCTTTAGTACAGGAATTTTTTTAATAAATAAGACTCTTCAGGGAACCCCAATATATGCAACAGATACAAATCTAGCTGAGCTGTTGAACTTAGCGTGGAAGTGGAGACCTGCTCATCTCCCCTCAGCTGCTCCCTCATCCTCTGAGGTGACCATTTGTGGCACCACTGCTGAACTGTAGCTAAAACTAGATAAAGTCCAGCTGGATAAAGTCCTCAGTGTTGAAACTTGAGTGGCCCCAGAAGAAATGAAGAGGAAGGAATGAATCCAAGAGATGTTTAAAAGAAACAAACTGTTCCTCCCCACAGATTATATACAGGAAACAAAGAGAGAAAGAGGAAACAAGAATTAGCAAGATGTTGGCCCAAGGAAATAAAAGACTAGTGGTAAACTGGGAGATATTATCTCAACAGGTTCTTGTCATTGGCAGGCAGAGCCAGATCAAGGAGCCTGGTACCCAGAAACTAGAGAAACTAATTAAGACAGGAAAGCTAAGAAGGTTCCTGTAATCACCCACAGGAAGAGTCTGGACAGGCCGGTCAAGCCTAAGAGGAGTGTAACAGCAGGTAACGAGCACGCAAGCAGCCAGACCCTGGGATGCCGGCAGTGGCTGTCCTGGCAGGCAGACAGAAAACAGAATCCAGAAAATCTGGTGGCGGGCAGCAGGCAGAGGTTGAATCAAGCAGTATGAAGCAGGAATCCAGTCATGGGCATTGGGGTTAAGAAACAAATCACCCATCCTTTAAGAGGTCTGACAAGACAGTGCCAAACAAGACTGAGCAGCAGTCCTAAGGGAACCAGAATATCACATGAAGTCTGTGAAAGAGGTAGACACAGACAGATAAAACTGGTATCCAAGCTCCCCAGTTACTTCAACTGGTCTGTGAGAGCATAGTAGGACCAGCAGCCATAAGTCTGCTTGATATTAAGCCACCAAACTGCTGAAATACTGCTCTTTAAATCATCTGACTAGGAGTAGAGTTGGTCCCAGTGGAGGAAAAGAGGACAATAAGAAAAAACCTGGTAACAGTAATAACCAGTAATGGTCATTTACCTGCAGGTAAAGGTTAATGGGTTCAGGTATGATGGTTATAGGGCTTGGGGGCAGGGAGCCAGACAACTAAAGCATTGCTCCACAAAAAATGTCCAACAGACAACAGTGCCAATTTCTCCTTTTGGGGAACATGTCAAGCCTAATAGAGGCTTTGAAGAGTCCCAAATCATGCCCCCTATGGTTTTATACAGTACACTGAAAGCCAACCCCTTGAATGTTATCTGAAAAATATGCTTCTAACAAAGAACAGACTTCCCTGTTCTACACTAACCAAAGCCCCAAAGTGATTTTCAAGTGTGGCTTCACAACAGATCATGAGTAGTAAATTGTCCAATCTATAAGTTACTAAGACATAGCTGTAGTATGAACAGTGAGAGAAAAACTTTTAATTTGCTTGCTAAATTATGTGAATTAGAGAAACAGTGGTATTCAAAAGGGATGCTGTTTACTTTATGACGTTTAGACTTTTCTAAAAACTAGTATTAACAGTCTCTTGAAGATGGATATAGTTTAAATGCTGGACTAAAATTATACAATTAAAATCTATTGTCTCTTATTTTGTGGTTTGTGTTTATTTTCTGACCTTTTCTTTTTAAAAATGTTATTGGTTGTGCATATTCATGGGGTACAAAGCTCACCGTCACCACTTGTGTCCAAGATGTGATGGCCATATCAATGCTATCAGCATGCCCAATCAAAAAGACAGAGAATAATGCTGGTGAGGGTGTGTAGAGAAGGGAATGATCCTACACTGTTGGTGGGACTGTAAATTAGTACAACCACTATGGAAAACAGTATGGAGGTTTCTCCAACAACTACAGATAGATCTTCCATACGATTCAGCAATCCCACTTCTGGATATATACCCAGAGGAATGGAAATCATCATGTAGAAGGGATACATGCACTCCCATGTTCATCACCGTTCTATTTACAATAGCCAAGATATGGAGCCAACCTAAATGTCCATCAATGGACGATTGGATAAGACCAATGCACCACTGTGGAATTTCTTTCCTTCCTTCTTTCTCTCTTAGCTCCCACTTATGAGTGAGGACATGCAGTATTCTTCCCTCTGTGCCTGGCTTATTTCACTCAACATAAGTTTCTCCAAGCTCATCTATGTTATTGCAAATGGGAGAATTTCATTCTTTTTTATGACAGCAGTATTCTGAGGTGTATATGTACCACATACATTTTCCTTATCCAATCGTCCATTGATGGACATTTAGGTTGGCTCCATATCTTGGCTATTGTAAATAGAACGGTGATGAACATGGGAGTGCATGTATCCCTTCTACATGATGATTTCCATTCCTCTGGGTATATATCCAGAAGTGGGATTGCTGAATCGTATGGAAGATCTATCTGTAGTTGTTGGAGAAACCTCCATACTGTTTTCCATAGTGGTTGTACTAATTTACAGTCCCACCAACAGTGTAGGATCATTCCCTTCTCTACACACCCTCACCAGCATTATTCTCTGTCTTTTTGATTATAGCCAGTCTAACTGGGGTGAGGTGATATCTCAATATGGTTTTAATTTGCAATTCCCTGATAGGTAGTGATGTTGATCATTTCTTTAAGTGCCTGTTGGCCGTTTGTATGTCTTCCTTAGAAAAATGTCTATTTAGCTCCTTTTCCCATTTTTTAATTGGGTTATTTGTTTTTTATTGTGTAATTGCTTGAATTCCTTGTATGTTCTGGATATTAATCCTTTGTTGGATGTATAGTCTTCATATATTTTCTCCCACTCTGTAGGTTGTCATTTCACTCTGTTGATTGTTTCCTTTGCTCTGCAGAAGCTTTTTAGTTTGATATAGTTCTATTTGTTTATTTTTTCTTTTAATGATTGTGCTTTGGGGCTCTTGTTCATAAAGTCTATGCCCAGTCCTAGTTCCTGAAGTGTTTCCACTATATTTTCCCTTAGTAGTTTTACAGTTTCAGGCCTTATATTTAAGTCTTTAATCTCTTTTGAGTTGATTTTGGTATATGGTGTGAGGTGCCTGTCTAGTTTCATTCTTCAGCGTGTGGATATCCAATTTTCCCAACACCACTTATTGAAGAGGCAGTCTTTTCCCCAATGTATGTTTTTGTTGCCTTTGTCAAAGATTAGTTGGCTAAGTATGTGGGTTGATTCCTGGGTTTTCTATTCTGTTCCATTTGTCCAAGTGTCTGTTTTTATGCCAGTATCATGTTGTTTTGGTTATAACAGCTTTGTAATATAATTTGAAGTTGGGTAGTGTTATGCCTCTGGCTTTATTCTTTTTTTTTTTTTTTTTCTCAGGATTTCTTTGGCTATTCTGGGTCTTTTTTTGTTCCATATGTATGTTTGAATTGTTTTTTCTATATCTGTGTTGAATGCCACTGGTATTTTGATGGGGATTGCATTAAATCTGTAGATTGCTTTGGGTAGTATGGACATTTTCACAATGTTAATTCTTCCAATCCAAGAGCATGGAATGTCTTTCCACCTTTTTGTGTCCTGTTTAATTTCTTTCATTAGTGGTTTGTAGTTCTCATTGTAGAGATCTTTCACCTCCTGGTTAAATTCCTAACTATTTTATTTTTTTGGTGACTATTGTAAGTGGGCTTATGTTCTCAAAATATTTTTAATTACATGAAAATTAAGGGACAAACATTTGACATCTGTAAATAATAAAAATATGCTTTCATATCTGGGCATCAATAGTTAAGCAAGCCTAAAAACAGATTTTTTGTGTTTTATATATTCTCCCACATCAATTTTAACAGATTTATTGAGATATAATTTACAAATAACACAATCTGCTCTTTTAAAGTGTACAATTCAATGGTTTTCAATTCACAGAGTTGTGCAACCATCATCTCAATCAATTTTAGAATATTTTATCACCCCAGAAAGAAAACATTCACCCCTCCCCAGTCTTCCCAACCCCTCACTTCCCAAGCCAAGGCAACCACTAATCTGTCTCTCTCTATATGACTATGCTGGACATCTCATATAGACAGAATCATACAATGTGTGGTCTTTTGTGACTGGCTTCTGTCATTGAGAATAGTATTTTCAAGGTTCATCCAGCCCACATCAGTTTTTGGTTGCTCATTATTACCTATTTGTTTCCTGGACACAGACACAAGTTGGTTGTTTAAGCCCCTTCCCCTGCTGTGCACACAGTAACAAACATATCTACTTACAATTCCAAAGAGTTGATGTTCTCACATGAACAATTAATCTTTCCCCTCCTCTCCTAGCAAAGACCAGAGGTTTGGCATTTGATTTTCCCGTACAATTATATAATAAAAAATTTCTTTCTGACCCAGGGCCTGATGTCTGATGTTTTACAGAAATGACGAAAAATACCATATTTAGTCAAGTATACATTATGTACCAGAGCAGCTCTTAGGAATTTATGTAAGTTGATTATACAAGGCAACCCAGAAACTAATTACATTACATTGCATTTTACTTAATATAGTAGCAGAGAATACATAGTTCTTATCTTACTTATTTTTAAGTCTTCTATCCCAACATATTAGAAGCAAAAATGTATATCTATATTGGCATCAGATACCTTCAGGAAAGCCTTCTTTGAGGGGATTTTCATGTGAATTTAAAGGAAATTTTTGGGAAAGACTTTTGATCATTTGATGATTTCCTGAGAAACAGATGCCAGGATATCTATTTTGCTGCTGCTTTTATTTTATTTTACTTTATTTATTATTTTTTCAAATAGACCTGTAAGATTTTCCTTCTGCTGCCTTCAAAACAGAAAGGCTAACTTGAGCTGCCCTCTCATCAGCATTAGCAGCTTCACTACATACCCTGATATTATACAAGGTTAGAGGTCTCTCAATCCTATAAACCAATCCTGCTTTGGGCCGACCCTGTGGCTCACTCAGGAGAGTGCGGCACTGGTAGTGCCAAGCCCACGGATTCGGATCCTATATATGGATGGTCAGTGTGCTCACTGGCTGAGCGTGGTGCGGATGGCACTGAGCCACGGGTTGCGATCCCCTTACCAGTCAAAAAAATAAAAAAATAATAATAATAAAAAGATTAAACCAATCCTGCTTTGCATCACAATTTTCATCCTTTAATCCCTCACCATGTTGTTGCTTCACACCATCAAAATGCATCCAAATCTTGACTTCAATAGTGACCAAATTCAGAGGCACACAGGGCTGAGCTTGATTCCAAATCTTCAGAGTAACGCTTTTCCATTGCAGACACAGTGATATATGTGCCTGTATGTGGCTCTATGATAATATATAACTGTTATTAGAAGATTGCTTTTTTCCTTTTATTAGCTATTTTTGATGATTAAATATGATGCAGGATTATAAAGTAATCAGATTAGATTTTATCTAGCATGTTAGAACTTATACATATCATTTTAATTAAATAATATTCTATTAATCAATATTGAGTAGTAACAATGTCCAGGGCATCATGCTAAGGATAACTGAATGATGCACTATGCGTGATCTCAATGGGCTTAATAGCTTGTTAAGGCAACTGAGAAGTACACTAACTGCAAAAGAGCTTCACAGAAGTATATAGAAGGAAGAGATTAGGGAAGGTTTCAGAGAACAGCTGGGCCTTTAAGAATAAGTAGGATTGCAAATGCTGGAAATGAGGGGAAAGGGCATTTAAGGTAAAGGGAACAGCATAATCAACAGCATAAAGAAAGGCAAATGTGAGCTGAGTTTGATTAGTGGTCTAATGGGGCTGGAAAATAGGTTTTGTGATTGTATAATGGAAAAGCAAAGTGGGGCAAAATCAGAAAGATTTTGAATGCCATCCTGAATTCTGAATTTATTCTATAGGCCATGGAGAGTCACCAGAGAAATATGAGCAAGAGAAACACATGATCAGACCTATGTTTTAGGAAAAATGCTCTGGCATTGGTATATAGGATGGTTTGTACAATGAGAAACTGGCGGTGGGGAGATAAATTAGGACACCACTTTCAAAAGGCGTTCTCTTATTGGGGAATGAGTATGTTAGCTCAACCTGAGTACCAACTGTAGGAATGTGACCTAGGGTAGATATCCAAGATAGTCCAGAGAAGGAGGAACTGGAAGAATGAGCAAAGAAAAAAAATCTACTAAGAATAACCAAGAGTCAAAAAAAAAAAAAAAGAACAATGTGCAAAGGATTAAAGTCTCTGTTAGACTTGGCTTGTAAACTGAAGAGTTTGCAAGATGAAGTCAGGATCAAAGTGAGAAGGTGTCTTAAGAAAGGAAGGAGACACACAGAGCCCAGCAGCTGCCTAGATGAGCTGATACCAGAGTCTTGTGGCACCGGGTCCAGTCTAAGGGGGGGGGGGGGGAAGGAAAGTGCACACAGCCCAGCAGCCACTGATGTGAGCGGAGACCCTTGCAGCACCAGGGTCCAGTCTAAGTCCCCAGGGGGAAGGGAAATGCACACAGCCCAGCAGCTGCCAAGGGGAGCCAAGACCAGACTCTTGTGGCACCAGGGCCCAGTCTAAGGCCCAGAGGGAAGTGCACACAGCCCAGCAGACACCTAGGTGTACCAAGACCAGAACCTTGTGGCACTGGAGTCCAGTCTAAGGCCCTGGTGGGTAAGGGAAGTGCACACAGCCCAGCAGGCACTGAGGTAAGCTGAGACCTGCACAGCACCAGGGGCTCAGTCTACAGCCATGGAAAGCTAGAACAGGAGCCAAAGTGGTGTAATTTAGATACTGCCACATCTTCTGTCACCACAAGGACAGCTCACCACCACAGTAGCAGCCAGGACCACTCTACAGGCAACATGCCACTCACTTGACTACATCAATGTAAGAGTCAGCAGTACAGCCTGCAAATAGAGGAGGAAGTCTTCCTCCTCATAGCCAACCCCAGAGTAACAGAAAAATCAAGTCCTCTACCAGATGACCAAACATCAGTGAAAAAATACTAGAACTACAAATAAACAAGAAAATATGACACCAACAAAGGAATACAGTAATGCTCAAATTCCAGACCCCATAGAACAGGAAATCCTTGAAATGTCTGAAAAAGAATTCCAAGCAATGATCTTAAGAAAGCTTGAAGAATTAAAAAGACTCAATTAGAGAACACAAGGAAACAAGAAAAAATATCCAGAATATGAAGGAGGAAATTTACAAAGAAATTAATACCTTGAAAAAGAATGTAGCAGAACTCCTAGAAATGAAGGATTCACTTATTGAAATAAAAAACACAACAGAGAGCTTAAGCAGCAGGCTAGAGCAAGCAGAAGAAAGAATTTCAGATCTTGAAGATGGTCTTTTTGAAATAACCCAGGCCAACAAAAAAAGGAAAAAAGAATTAAAAATAATGAGGAAAATCTAAGAGAGATAGCAGACAACCTCAAACACTCTAACATCTGAATTGTGGTTTTCCAGAAGGCGAGGAGAAAGGAAAATGTATTGAAAACCTATTCAAGGAAATAATAAGAGAAAACTTCCCATGGGTAGGGAAAGATCCTATTTAAGGAAATGATAACAGAAAACTTCCCAGAGGTAGGGAATGATGCAGACTTTCAGAACCGGGTAGCTCAAAGGTCCCCAAACAGATTCAATCCAAAAAGATCCTCTCCAAGACATATTATAGTCAATGTTGCAAAGCTCAAAGACAAAAAGAGAATTCTAAAAGTAGCAAGAGAAAAGTGTCAAGTCACCTATAAGGGAACCCCTATCAGACTAACAGCAGATTTCTCAACTGAAACACTATAAACCAGGAGAAAGTGGCATGATATATTCAAAACACTAAAAGAAAAAAAAAATTGCCAGCCAAGAATTCTTTACCCAGCAAGGCTCTCCTTCAAAAATGAGGGGAAAATAGTGTACTTCCCAGATAAACAAAAATTGTGGGAGTTCACCACCACATGACCAACCCTGCAAGAAATTCTCAAGGGAGTCCTTCATCTGGAATCTGAATAATGAATGTCACTACCACAGATACACAAGAAAGAACAAAACCTGCTGTTAAAACAAAAATACCAGTGAGAAAGAGCAAGAAGCTAAATTAAATCATGCAACCTCAAATATCCAACAAACATTGAAGAAAAGAAATAAAAGGGGAAGTAAAGATCAAAAGATATTTGAAACATCTCAACAAAAAGCAATTCAATGACAGGAATTAAACAATATCTGTCAATAACCACCCTAAATGTGAATGGACTAAACTCCCCATTCAAAATCACAGATTCACTGTTCGGATTAAAAAGCTAGACCCAAGTATATGTTGTCTTCAAGAGACTCATCTTACATATAGAGACACACACAGACTAAAAGTGAAGGGATGGAAAAAGATATACCATTCAAATGGAAACCAAAAACGAGCAGGAGTAGCTATTCTTATATTGGATAGAATAGACTTTGAACCAAAAAACATAAACAGAGACAAAGAAGGCCACTATATAATGATAAAAGGATCTATCCAGCTAGAAGACATAATAGTCATAAATATATATGCAGCCACTACTGGAGCACCCAGACATATAAAGCAAACACTCTTGCACCTAAAGAAAGAAATAGGCCCTAATACATTAACAGTGGGTGACCTGAACACCCCTCTCTCAGTTTGGGACAGATATTCCAGGCAACAAATCAACAAAGAGAAACAGGATTTAAACTACATGTTACACCAACTGGACCTGGCAGATATATACAGAACATTTCACCCAACAACTAAAGAATATAATTTCTTCTCATCAGCTCATGGAACATTCTCCAGGATAAACCACATATTAGGTCAAAAATCTAGCCTCAGCAAATTTTAAAAATTAGAATTATTCCAAATATCTTTTCAGACCACAATGGACTAAAATTGGAAATTAATAATAAGTAAAACTCTGGAAACTATACAAATACATGGAAACTAAAGAATAGGCTCCTGAACAACCTGTGGGTCCGAGAAGAAATTAAATAGGAAATCAAAAAATTTCTAGAAACTAATGAAAATAAACATGCATCATGCCAAAACCTGTGGGATACTGCAAAAGCAGTACTAAGAGGCAGATTTATTGCAATGAATGCTTGCAGCAAAAGAATGGAAAGACTTCTAATAAACGACCTAACACTACACCTCAAAGAACTTGAAAAACAACAACAATCCAAACCTAAAGGTAGTAGACAGAAAGAAATAATTAAGATCAGAGCAGAACTAAATGAAATAGAGGCCCAAGAAACAATAGAAAAGATCAACAAAACAAAAAGTTGGTTTTTTGAAAAGATTAATAAAATAGACAAACCATTAGCTAGGTTAACAAAAAAAAGAAGAGAAAAGACCCAAATAACAAAAATCAGAAAGGAAAAGGGAAACATTATAACGGATACCACAGAAATACAAAGAATCATCAGAGACTATTATAAACAGCTGTATAACAACAAATATGAAAATCTGGAAGATATGGATAACTTTCTAGACACATACAAATTTCCAAGACTGAACCAAGAAGAGATAGAAAACCTGAACAGACCAATAACAAGCAAGGAGATTGAAGGGGTAATTAGCAATCTTCCAACAAAGAAAAGTCCAGGTCTGGATGGCTTTACAGCTAAATTCTATCAAACTTTTAAACAGGAGTTAATACCAATTCTCCTCAAACTATTCCAAACAATTGAAACATAACGTACTCTCCCAAACTCATTCTATGAGGCCAACATAACTCTGATACCAAAACCAGATAAAGACACAACAAAAAAAGAAAATTACAGACCAATATCCTTGATGAACCTAGATGCTAAAATCCTCAATAAAATATTAGCAATCAGAATACAGCAACATATTAAAAAAATTATACACTATGATCAAGTAGGATTCATCCTAGGTATGCAAGGATGGTTCAGCGTGGGAAAGTCAATAAATGTGATATGTCACATCAACAAACTCAAGAACAAAGACCATATGATTATATCAATAGATGCTGAAAAAGCGTTTGACAAAATTCAACATCCTTTCACAATAAAGACTCTCAACAAATTAGGTATAGAAGGAAAATATCTCAACATGATAAAAGCCATTTATGACAAGCCCACTGCCAGTATCATTCTTTTTTTTTATTTTTATTTTGTCAATATACAATGTAGTTGATTATTGTGTCCCATCACTGAAACCTCCCTCCCTCCTCCCTCTCCCCCCTCCCACCCAAGTGTGTCCCCTCCATTTTCTTGTTGTAAGAACTTCAAAAAAAATTGTGGTTGTTATATCTTTCTGATTGGGGAAAAACTGAGGGCCTTTCCTTTAAGAACAGAAATAAGACAAGGATGCCCACTCTCACCACTTCTATTTAACACAGTACTGGAGGTACTAGTCTGAGAAATCAGTTAAGAGAAAGAAATAAAGGGAATCCCAATTGGAAAAGACAAAGTCAAATTTTCCCTATTTGCAGATTACATGATACTATATAGAGAAAAACCTAAAGACTTTATCAAAAAACTCTTAGAGCTGGTTAATAACTTCAGTAACATTGCAGGATACAAGATAAGTGCCCCCAAATCAGTTGCATTTATACACTCAAATAATGAACTAACAGAAGGAGAAATAAAGAAAGTAAGCCCATTTACAATTGTCATGAAAAAAAAAATACCTAGGGATCAATTCCACCAAGGAGATGAAAGACCTCTACAATGAAAACGACAAACCACTTCTGAAAGACATTAAAGAAGACACAAAAAGATGGAAAGATATTCCATGCTCTTGGATTGGAAGAATTAACATTGTGAATATGTCTATACTACCCAAAGTGATCTACAGATTCAATGCAATCCCCATCAAAATACCAATGGCATTCTGCACAGAAATGGAAAAAACAATCTTACCATTCATATGGAACAACAAAAGACCCCCAAAAGACAAAGCAATCCTGAGCAAAAAAAAAAAGCTGGAGGTGAAATACTACCTGACTTCCAATTATACTACAAAGATATAATAACCAAAACAGCATGGTACTGGTATAAAAATAGACATTCAGACCAGTGGAGTAGAATTGAGAACCCAGAAATCACCTCTCAGTCTTACAGCCATCTGATATTGGGCAAAGGCAACAAAAATCCACATTGGGGAAAAGACTGCCTCTTCAACAAGTGGTACTGGGAAATCTGGATATCTATATGCAGAAGAATGAAGCTAGAAATGCACCTCTCACCATACACTAAAATCAACTCAAAATGGATTAAAGACTTAAGTATAAGACCTGAAACAGTAACGTTACTAATGGAAAATATAGGTGAAATACTTCAGGATCTAGGTCTGGGCACAGACTTTATGAATATGAGCCCAAAAGCACAAGCAGTAAAAGAAAAAATAAATGGGACTATATCAAACTAAAAAGCTTCTGCACAGCAAAAGAAACAACAGAGTGAAACAACAATCTACAGAGTGGGCAAAAATTTTTGCTAACTCTGCATCTGACAAGGGATTAATATCCATAATATACAAGGAACTCAAACAATTATACAGTAAAAAAACAAATAAACCAATTAAAAATGGGCAAAAGAGCTAAATAGATATTTTTCAAAGGAAGACATACAAATGGCCAACAGGTACATGAAAAAGTGCTCAACATCACTAGTCATCAGGGAAATGCAAATTAAAACTACATTGAGATACCACCTCATCCCAGTTAGACTGGCTACTATTAAAGATGGTGAATAACAAATGCTGGTGAGGGTGTGGGGAGAAGGGAACACTCATACACTGTTGCTGGGTCTATAAATTAGTACAACCACTATGGAAAACAGTATGGAGTTTTCTCCAACAACTACAGATAGATCTTCCATATGATCCACCAATGCCACTTCTGGGTATATAACCAGAGGAATGGAAATCATCATGTCAAAGGGATAACCACAATCCCATGTTCATTGCAGCTCTGTTTACAATAGCCAAGATATGGAACCAACATAAATGTCCATCGATGGATGATTGGATAAGGAAGCTGTGGTGTATATACCGTGGAATACTACTCTGCCATAAAAAAGAATGAAATTCTCCCATTTGCAACAACATGGATGAGCCTGGAGAAACTCATGTTGAGTGAAATAAGCAAAGCATAGGAGGATAAATACCACATGCACTCACTCATATGTGGGAGCTAAGAGAGAAAGAGTGAAGGAAAGAAATACCACAGTAGTGCATTGGACTTGCAGAGAGAGAGAGAGAGAACATTCTTTGGGCTACAAAATGGAGTGGGGGGGAATGGGGGAGGGAGAGAGTGGTTGGGGGTAATTGGGTGGGGGACACGGAGTACAAATGCAATTTGTGTTAATGGGTATGCTGCCAGTATGAATCTGGCCCTCACATCATGGGCACAAGGGGTGACAATCAGCTTTGTATCACATGAATATCCATAACCAATAAAAAAATTAATATTTGGGGAAAGAAAAGAAAGGAAGGAGAATCAATGGTAAACAGGATAGAGATTAACATCCAGAGATTAACTTTATTCGTTGGTGGATATGAGATGCATGGGTATGTTGGTCTGGTTTAAGGGACTACAGGCAGTTAGTTCGATATTTCAATGATAGACACAAAATAATGGACTAGGATCTGGGGCAGTAAAAAAGAGAATGGAAAGATGGGAACAGATTCCACAGGTAAGGTTCTCAGGATGTGGTGTCTTCATATAGGCAATGGGAAAATGGGAAGAGTAGAATATGATTCTGAGATTTCAATACTGAGTAATAGGAAGAGTGATAATACTACATTCAGATTGGGAATCTAGAAGGAGAAATATATATTTTTAAATATGATGAGTTATGTATAGAAGAAGCAACACTTCAGGTGCCTGTAAAATTTGCAGATGGAGATGTCATTAGAAATTAAGTCTGGCATTTCTGAGAAAGTTTGGAGACAGAAATGAAGATTTAGAATCATTTACATAATAATATTAGTTGAACATGTGGGAGTACTGAGATCATCAAAGAAGAGAGTGTACAGGGTTAGGAAAACCAAAGAAAGAAGTTTGTGGGAAGCTCATTTTAAATGGGAACAGGAGAAAGAAATCATCCAAGGACAGAGCCTAACAGAGTTTATTACTCATGGTAGATTCTGAGATTTCAGTACTTTGTGACAGGGAGGGTGGTGATAGCACGACACTGTAATGCAGACTGGGAGTCTAGAAGGAGACACATTTTTTATATTGGATGGCTGGATCCTGAGAAAAAAGTTCAGACAGGATGGTGTGATATTATGATATATGATATTATGACACATATACATTTCATTGATGGTTCCTGGCTCCTCAAGGCAGTACTCTAATCTTCCCCTGCCTTTCTGTCTTAGAGCTGATCATAAAGAAATTCTATGACCTAGTTTGTCTGATTATAGGTGATAAGACTCCTATTTCAGTAGAGGTGCTGCCTCATACCCAGGAGAAAGCAATGCTGCGTAGAGAGGCCAAGAAGAATCGGAATAAACAGGGCTTGCTGGGTTTCTCCACTCAGTCTATTAGTATTAGATCATACACTTTTTGTCCAATCACATTTCTACATGGTTGTCCATGCTTCAATCATGCCCATGTAATGAAGCTTTCATAAAAATCCAAGAGCACAGAGTTTGGAGAGCTTCTGGATAGCTAAACATGTGGAGGTTCCTGGAGGCTAGTGCTCTGGGGAGGGCATGGAAACTCTGTGCCCCTTTCCCCATACCTCACCCTATGCATTTCTACATCTCTATCTTTTGTAATACCCTTTATAATAAACCGGTAAATGTAAATGTTCCCTGAGTTCTGTGAACTGCTCTAGAAAATTAATCGAACCCAAGGAAGGGATTATGGGAACCTCGATATATAGCCAGTTGGTCAGAAGCACAGGTACAGCAACCTGGGTCTTGCAATTGGCATTGGAAGTGGGGACAGTCTTGTGGGACTGAACCCTTAACCTGGGGGATCTGATGTTATCTCCAGGTAGATAGTGTGGGAGTTGAATTGAAGGACACCAAGCTGGTGTTCGCTGGAGAATGGATTGCTTCTTGCTTGCTGTTGGGGAGAAATGCTCACACATCTGGTGTCAGAAGTGTGTTGTGAGAGCATAGTGGGAGAAACTGAGTGTGTTTTTTCCACTCAGCTGCCATCCAAGACAGTGCAGTAACGGAGTCCATACATTAACCTTAAAGACATGGTAACCAGCAGAAAAGTCAGAAAGGATGAGGTTTTAGGTGACATTAAAGTTGGAAATCAGAAAACTGATGAGCAGATTTCTTCTTGGAAACAATGTACTCTTGGAAGACTATACCCACATTAAAATAAAGCGAACATTGCTCAGAACTCCACTTTTGAAATTGTTTTCAGAGACAATTCACGAGCCAAACAAGAGAAATAGTCTCATTTCTTCATAGTCAGAGGGCACCATACCCATTCTTGCCATTCACACGTGTGACTTTTGGTTTATCTCTTTTAATCCTCATCCGTCTCTCTTCCCTCCATTCTATCCTTTACTCAGCTTAGATCATTATCCTCCCCTTTTTGATAGATGTAGTAGTTCTAATCCCCCACCTCCTGTTCCACAAAAATCTCTGCTGGTGTTGGCCTATGACCAGACACAGGGTAGAAGGGCTACACAGGATGGGGGCTATGTCCAAGGAGCCAAACTGAAGCTAGGAGCCACGGAGAGCAGTACTTAGAATCTAGCAGAAAGTAGACTGCCATAATTTTACTTGTGTGCTGGAAGCCTGCTCTAAGTGCTAGAGGTTTATAATAGGCAAATTACAGTAAGTTAAGTATTGCCTAGATATATGCCTATATATTGAAAGGAATACACAGAGCACACAAATAGACACACACATAGATAAATTTTAATTTATTATGTTAATATGTACACATACAAACAAGTCCATTTTAATGACACAGAGAGAGAATATGAATGAGAGACCGCATTTATTTTGGTTATTCAGGAGTAGATTGTATTTCACTTTCTAAATTTATTCTTTTTCTCTGTTACTTCTGGGAAGCTGAACTAGCTTAATTTGGACAGTGAGATACACTTTGGAAATACGTTTCAAGATATTTAGAACATATATCCTGCATCTTGATTCTGAGCTCTTACCTCTAAGTAGCACATTAAATTTTTGACTTTAGTATGGCCTGAGATTGTTGGTTCTCATTTAGAGACTTACCTCTGGGTAATTATGGTATATCCAGAAGGTTCACCATGTGGCCCTCAGAGGTGAGGATTCTTAGCCACACCAGCCAGCTTTGCACATCAAGGCAATTCACAAGAAAGGGCCTAGAGGACAAGCTGTAGAGATAAACAGGTGGCCAATATGAATAGTGTTTAGCTAGAACAGTGGTTCTCAAACTATGGTCCCCAGACCAACAGCATCAGCATTACCTGGAAACTTGTCAGAAATAAAAATTCTTGAGCACCAACTCAGAACTACTGGGTCAGAAACTCTGCAGTGAGATCTAGCAATCTGTGTTTTAACAACCCCACCAGGTGATTCTGATGCACACTACAGCTTGAGAACCACTGAAGTAGAAGAAAACAAGTCATGAGCAGGAGGGTTATTGGACAGAGAGAGAGAAAAATAAGATACTAGTGATGGAGATGGAACTGAATTAAGGAGGGTATACTGAAGGAGTAGTTCACCGAACAGTTTCACTATGACTGCCTTCTCCAGAACAATTCTATGCAGATGTTTTAAACATGTTAACTACACATTTAAAATGCAGCAATAAATGGAGTAGAATGGGATACCAAATTTTGAGTGAAGGGCGGGTACAGAGTCAGGGGTATTAGAGATGGAGCAAATCCAAACCAGCAGGAGCTATCAGGAGTGAAACAAAGCACAACAGTGGTAGATGAGCAAAGAAGAGGTGAATCAGTTGCTTCTGATGGTTTAGGGAAGAAACTCCAATGCTCCTGACACTACCAGAGAGAAGAACAAGCAGCTCCAAAGATGGGAATGGGATCAAGGGCAAGGGATATATATCTCGGTGCTGGTGTTACAAAATTATCTGTGTGGGTGCTAGAAAGAAACAAGACATCTAGTATAATCCAGGCCCTTGATATTTCAGCAGGGAGTATGGCCTACAAAATCACATTATTCCACCTTCACAGCCCTCGACTGTGCATAGAATATCTAATGTCAGCATAAATCACTGGGTCTATAAGAAAGCTGATACATTTAAATCTGACTGAGATGATTTGTGAACTAGCCTTTGTCATAATTTGGACATTTGTACTAGGAGGCTTTATGATTATCAGCAACACAAAGTCTGTAAGAAGAAACTGACTAGGACTGATGGAGACCCAGGTATTTCAGGTCAGGGACCTGGAGGAGCCAACTCCTCTGTATAGGTTGGCTTGGGGTGGTGGGGCAGGGCAAGGAGGTGGCCATTCAGGTAGAAAGGCTTAGCAGGCTGCACTATAATACAGGCTGCAGTTGGTGCCTGAGTGTCTAACCAGGCAGGTAAGCCCAGAAACTGAGGGAGCCAAGTAATAAACGTGTGTGTTCAGCAGCAGGCAAGTAGCCATCTGTCGGATTGGGCAAGTATCAAATCTATCTGCATGCACCGCAAGCCCAACTTCTAAACCCAGAAGTGCTTTTCAACCTATTTCCCACGGGGACACACCTGGTGGATGAAGACCCTTCAGATATCTGCTCCTCCACTACTCATTGTGTAATTATTGGCATGTTTCTTTAATTCCACTGTGCCTGTTTCTTCATCTGTAAAATAGTACCTACTTCATAGCATTGATTAGAATTAAATGAGATAGTGCACATCAAATGATTAACTCAGGGTCTGATACATAAAGTGCTAAATACAGTTCAGCTATTATGGTGAGGGGAAGTGCACATCATGGTTTACTCCACATTTTAGGAGCCTTTGTGACCTTGCCCAAATAACTGTGTCTTAGTTTCCTCAAATAAAATGGAGTTAGGAATAATGCCACCATCATAGCTTGGTCTGATAGTGAAATTAATCAGTGCAAGTAAAATTCATAGTATGTTGCCTGGCACATACTAAGTAATCAACAAATGTTAACTACTATTATTATTATTCCTTGCGGTTATGTGTAATTCCCTGAACTTTTTATTGAGATATAATGGACATATGATAAACTGCACATATTAAAGTTTACCATTTTATGAAATTTTACATATGTATATAACCTTGTGCAACCATCCCTTCGATCAAGAAAATAAATATATCCATCACCCCAAAAAAGTTTCCTTGTTTCCCTGTGTAGTTCCCACCCCCTCACCGCAGCTTTGTCCCCAGGCAAACACTGATATGCTTTCTATCACTATAGATTAGTTTGCATTTTACACAAATTTGTATATATGGAATCATATAGTATGTACTCCCTTTTTTCTGGCTTATTTCACTCAGCATAATTGTTTTGAGATTCATCCATGCTGTTTCAATTTAATTGCTGAGTAGTATTCCATTGCATGGATATACCTCAGTTTGTTTATTCATTCACCTGCTGACCAACATTTGGGCTTTGGGCTATTACCAAAAAAAGAAAAAGAGGAAAAACAAACCAAAAAAAAAAAACCTTTAATGAACATTCACATATAAGTCTCTGTGTTTATATTGGCTTTCATTTCTTTTGAGAAAATACCTAGAAGGGTTATGACTGGGTCATATATTAGGTGTATGTTTAACTTTTTACAAAACTGCCGAAGTGTTTTTCAAAGGGGCTGTATTGTTTTACATTCCCACCAGCAATGTATTAGAGTTCCAATTGTTCTACATCCTTGGCAACCCTTGTTAAGGCCATTCTTTTTAAATTTTAGCCATTTTAATAGATGTATGGTGGTATCTTATTGTGATTTTAATCTGTATTTCCCTAATGACTAATGAAGTTGAGCATCTTTTTTACAAGTTTATTTGCTATCCAAATATCTTTTGTAAACTGTTCAACTATTTTGACTGTTTTTAAAATGGGGTTGATGCTTTTCTCATTATTGAGTTTTGAGATTCTTTTCATATTCTGAATGTAAGTTCTGCATTGCAAATATTTTCTACCAATCTGTGCTTGTCTTGTTCTCTTAATAGTGTCTTTTGAAAAGCAGAGATTTTTAATTTTGATGAAGTCCAATTTACTGATTTTTGTTTTATGGATTGTACATTGGGTATGATGTCTAAGAAATCTTTGCTTAACTCAAGCTGACCAAATTATTCTTCCATTTTTTCTTCTAAAAGTTTTATCATTCTAGGTGTGTTTAGGCCTATGGTCCCTTTTGAGTTAACTATTGTAATGGTGCAAAGTATGGATTGAAGTTTTGTTTTTGTTTTTGCATATGGACATCCAATTGTTCCAACACCATTTGTTGAAAAAACTATCATCTCTACACCTTTGGACTTTTCTCCTTCTTGCATCTCTGTAAAATATCAGTTGCCCATGTATAAGTGGGTTTATCTTGAACTCTATTCTGTTCCATTAACCTCTTTGTCTATCTTTAGGTCACTATCACACAGTTTTTGATTGCTGTTATTTATAAGAAGTTTTGAAATCAGGTGGTGTTAGCTTCTAATTTTGCTCTTCTCTTTCAAAGTTGTTTGTATTTCTATATGAATTTCAGAATCAGCTTGCCAATTTCCACCAAAAAAAAAAAAAAGCCTGCTGGGGCTTTGACTAGAAATGCATTGATTCTATACATCAACTTGGGAAGAACTGGCATCCTTACAAAATTTAGTTCTTCAATCCATGAAAAAAGTATTTATTTATTTATTTAGGTCTTTTCTAACCTCTCTCAGCAATGTTTTCATTTTCAGTTGAAAGGTTTTTATTTTCTCAGATTTATTCCTAAGTATTATATATTTTTTGATAATTACAAATGGTATTTTAAAAAATTTTTAGTTTCCAATTATCCATTGTTGGTATATAAAAATACAATTGATTTTCAAATATTGATCTTGAATCTTACAATTTTGTTAAGTTCACTTATGAATTCTAGGAGCTTCTTAGTAGATACTACTGGATTTTCTACATAGATAATCACATTTTCTGCAAAAAAGCAAAAACAAAACCAAAACAACACAGTTTTACCATAGCCCTTGTAATCTGGATGCATTTCATTTCTTTTTTGTCCTGGATAGCACAAGATAGAACCATCAGTAACAGTGTTGCCTGTGGAACTGGGGCTCAGGGAACTGGTACAAATGTTGATACTCTGGCTACTGACATTGCTGTTGTTAATAAACTGTCCTTTGTCTCTGACCCTGGAGTCTGTGTCTCCTGCCAGCACCTGTGAAACTGTAGCTAAGTTGTCGACTTGTACATAGAGTAAAATCTCAGACCCCTCAAAGATCCTGACAAGGACCATTAACAATAATTTACTTCAGCTTTCCCATTTTACACATTTCAAAGCTAAATCACATAGCTATGTATTTTATTTCAAGAAACCAAGGAAAAAGAAATCTATAGAATGCAAAAGTGGGTTATTTTATGAAGTGAGTTTATCAACCCTTGACAACTTTGTCCTTAAGCTGTTAGCACCCTTCATGCCATTATTTATTTATCTTTATTTGTTGTAATATTAGGGTACCGTTTTGAATACACAACTGCAAAGAAGATTCTATGACCTTTTCTTGGTGGCATTTGCTGACCTAAAAACCTCTCTTTCTGCTTCTAATAGTATCTTTGAAGAACTAAAGAGAAAAGACATCTAAAATGAAGAATCACTGGTGTATGAAGAGATTTGTGATCAATTTATCCTTGGTTATCAGGAAAAATGGTAGTATTATGAAAAATAATTTAGAATGGACTGAATGCTTCTTGAAGTGTATCATAATTTCAGGATAACTTTTATAAGATAGATATCTGCTCTCTAAGTGATACAGTACTTGATATGAATGGGTTATCACACCACTTTTTTATTCTGGTTCTAATGTATCATTAAAGATTATTTTAGTACTTGGCAAATTCATTTTTTAAGCTGTCCTTGGATTTCTGAGTTCTTATATTTAGACTTGTGTTTAATGATGGCTGAGCTTATAGCATCCTATCAAGACTGATTTTTAATTTGAATAACATAGTCTGCAAGGTCATGACCATCTTATATTTGACAAATATAAACACAGCATTTTATAAAGGGTTTTTAAAAATATCTACATCAAATGAGTTTTAAAACTTCAGGCAAAAAAGAAAACTAAACAGGTGAATAAATTGTCTTGAAAATAATAAACTCTAATACTTTATGCAGTGGTGTTAATGAGGCAGTATTCTAGAGCTTAACATATTTCTTTACTTTGGTTGGGTCACCATGGTTCTAGCTGAATTTATACCTTCAACATTGCATTTCCTCTTTAATAATACTTAGCACATTTTATTGTACTTGCTTGTTTATATTGTTTCCCCACCTCCAGATTACAGATTCCTCAAGAGCTAGAAATGTATTTTCTTTCTTTCCAGCCTTGGCATTTACACCAGTGTCTGGAACAGAGAAGATATTCAGTAAATGGATATTGACCCCCCCATGTGGATCAAGACCTTTAGAAAGGAAACTCACAGTCAACCAGATTTTTCCAAAAATACAATTTTTAAACTTATATTAGATGACATATGAGAGGTCTTCAAAAAGTTCGTGGTTATTGATTTCTAATTTCAATCCATTGTGGTCTGAAAAAAATACATGGGATAATTCCAATTTTTTTGAATTTGTTGAGACTTGATTTGTGACCTAACATGTGATCTATCCTGGAGAATGATCCATGTGCTGATGAGAAGAATGAATATTCTGAGGTTGTTGGATGGAATGTTCTGTAGATATCTGCCAAGTCCAATTGGTCTAGTATGTTGTTTAGATCTTGTGTTTCTCTGCTGATTCTTTGCCTAGATGATCTGTCCAATATTGACAGTGGGGTGTTCAGGTCCCCTGCTATTATGGTATTAGTGTCTATTTCCTTCTTTAGGTCTAATAGAGTTTGTTTTATAAATCTGGCTGCTCCAACATTGGGTGCATATATATTTATGATTGTTATGTCTTCTTGATGGATCAATCCTTTTATCATTATGTAGTGTCTCTCATCTCTTTTTATGGCTTTTAGTTTAAAGTGTATTTTATAAGATGTAAGAATAGCTACTCCAGCTCGTTTTTCATTTCTGTTTGCATGGTAAATCTGTTTCCATCCTTTCACTCTTAGTGTATGTGAGTCTTTATGGGTGAGGTGGGTCTCTTGAAGGCAGCAGGTAGTTGGGTCCTCCATTTTAATCCAGTCAGTCAGTCTATGTCTTTTGATTGGGGGATTTAAGCCTTTTAGACTGAGTTGTTATTGAAAAGTGTTGATTTAATCCTAGAATTTTATTGATTATTGTTTGGATGTCTTAGGTGTCTTTTGTTCCTTTCTTTCTGACTTACTGTTTATTTTCTGTATTTGTTGGTTCCTTAGGTTATAGATATTCGGGAAACTATACAAACACATGGAAATCAAACAACATTCTACAAACTGACACATGGGTCCAAGAAGAAATCAAACAGGAAATCAAAAAATTTATTGAAACTAATGAAAATAATGACACATCATACCAAAATCTGTGGGATACTGCAGAAGCAGTATGTATTAATCTGTTTGTGTTGCTGTAACAGAAATACCTGAGACTGGGTAATTTATAAGGAAAAGAGGTTTGTTTAGCTTATGATTCTTAGACAGCTGCATCTGGCGCAGGCCTCAGGCTGCTTCTACTTATGGTGGAAAGTGGCAGGCAGCTGGCGGGTACAAGCAGATCACATGGTGAGAGGAAGCAAGAGAGTGAGAGACGAGGTGCCTGGGTCTTTTAAACAACCAGCTCACATGGGAACTAATAGAGCAAGAACTCACTCAGGACCCCTCCTCCCCCAGGGAGAGCATTTTTTTTTTAGGGATCCACCCCCATGACCCAAACTGCCACATTGGAGATCAGATTTCCATGAGTTCTGGGAGGACAACACATCCAAACTCCATCACAGTACTAAGGGGGAAATTTATGGCATTAAAAGCTTACTTCAGAAGAATGGAAAGATTGCAAGTAAACAACCTAACACTTCACCTTAAAGAATTAGAAAAACAACAATCCAAACCCAAAGTTAGTAGATGGAAAGAAATAATTAAGATCAGACCAGAAGTAAATGAAATAGAAACCCCCAAAATGACACAACAGATCAATGAAACAAAAAGTTAATTTTTTGAAAAGATAAATAAAATTGACAAACCATTAGCAAGGCTAACTGAAAAAAGAAGAGAGAAGACACAAATAATAAAAATTAGAAATGAAAAAGGTGATATTACAACCAATACCTCAGAAATATAAAGAGTCAATAGAGACTACTATAAAAAACTATACTCCAATACATTTGAAAATCTGGAGGAAATGGATAAACTTTTGGACACACACAAACTACCAAGACTGAACCAAGAACACAAAAAATCTGAATAGACCAATAATGATGAAAGAGATTGAAGCTGTTATCAGCAGTCTCCCAACAAAGAAAAGCCCAGGACCTGATGGCTTCACTGCAGAAATCTACCAAACCTTTATTTTTTTCTCAACATAATTAAAGCCATATATGATAAACCCAATGCCAATATCATCCTGAATGGGGAAAAGCTGAAATCTTTTCCTTTAAGAACAGGAAGTAGACAAGGATGCCCACTGTTACCACTCCCATTCAACATAGTGTTGGAAGTACCAGCCAGAGCAATCAGAGAAGAGAAGGAAATAAAGGGCATCCAGATTGGAAAAGATGAAGTCAAACTGTCCCTCTTTGCAGATGGCATGATCCTATATATCGAACAGCCTAAAGCCTCTACAAAAAAACTCTTGGAGTTGATAAAGGATTTCAGCAAAGTAGCAGGATACAAAATCAACACACAAAAATCAGTAGCATTTCTATTCTCCAATAGTGAACATGCAGAAAGAGAAATCAAGAAAGCTTGCCCATTTACAATAGCCACCAAAAAAATAAAATACTCAGGAATTGAGTTAACCAGGATGTGGAAAATCTCTATAATGAGAACTACAAACCACTGCTGACAGAAATTAGAGAGGATACAAGAAAATGGAAAGATATCCCATGCTCTTGGATTGGAAGAATCAACATTGTCAAAATGTCCATACTACCCAAAGTGATATACAAATTCAATGCAATCCCCAGCAAAATTCCAATGGCATTTTTATCAGAAATGGAAAAAACTGTCCAGACATTTATATGGAATAACAAAATACCATGCATAGCCAAAGCAATGTTGAGCAAAAAAATAAAGGTGGAGGTATAACACTACCTGGCTTTAAACTATACTACAAAGCTATAATAACCAAAACAGCATGGTACTGGCATAAAAACAGACACACTGATCAATGGAATAGAATAGGGAATCCAGTAATCAACCCACACACCTACAGCTATCTGATCTTTGACAAGTGCACCAAGCCTATACACTGGGGAAGAGACTGCCTCTTCAGCAAATGGTGCTGGGATAACTGGATACCAATATGCATGAGAATGAAACTAGACCCATACCTTTCACCATATACTAAAGTCAACTCAAAATAGGTTAAAGAATTAAATATACACCCTTAAACAATAAAACTTCTTAAAGAAAACATAGGAGAAACACTTCAGGAAGTAGGACTGGACACAGACTTCATGAATATGACCCCAAAAGCTTGGGCAACCAAAGGAAAAATAAACAAATGGGATTATATCAAACTAAAAAGCTTCTGCATAGCAAAAGTAACAATTAACAGAGTTAAAATCAACCAACAGAGTGGGAGAAAATATTAGCAAAATATACATCTGACAAAGGATTAATATCCAGAATATACAAGGAACTGAAACAACTTTACAACAAAAAAACAAGTAACCCAATTAAAAAAATGGGCAAAAGAGCTAAATAGGCATTTCTCTAAGGAAGATATATGAATGGCCAACAGACATATGAAAAAATGCTCAACATCACTCAACATTCAGGAAATGCAAATCAAAACCACACTGAGATACCATCTCACCCCCGTTAGGATGGCTAATATCCAAAAGACTGTGAACGATAAATGCTGGCGAGGTTGTGTAGAAAAAGGAACTGTCATACATTGTTGATGGGACAGCAAAATGGTGCAGCCTCTATGGAAAATGGTATGGAGGTTTCTCAAACAATTGCAGATAGATCTACCATATGACCCAGGTATCCCACTGCTGGGAATATACCCAGAGGAATGGAAATTATCAAGTCGAAGGTATACCTGTTCCCCAATGTTCATTGCAGCACTCTTAGCTAAGAGTTGGAACCAGCCCTAATGTCCATCATCAGATGAGTGGATATGGAAAATGTGGTGTATCTACACAATGGAATACTGCTCAGCTATGAAAACGAATGAAATACTGCCATTTGCAATGACATGGGTGGACCTACAGAGAATTATTAAGTGAAACAAGTCAGGCACAGAAAGAGAAATATCACATGTTCTCACTTATTTGTAGGAGCTAAAAATAAATAAATAAATACACAAAAAAACCGGCGGGGTGGGGGATGAGGGAAGAAGACACAGCAATTACAATTCCTTGAAGTTGATACGACAAGCAAACAGAAAGGACACTGTTAGGAGGTAGGGGGGAGAGGG
>NW_007727604.1:216385-297217 GCF_000696425.1 Galeopterus variegatus | reverse complement strand
AAGACTCTGAACAATAAATGCTGGTGAGGAGGAAATGGTATGGAGGTTCCTCAAACAACTGCAGATAGACCTACCATATGACCCAGCAATCCCACTGCTGGGAATATAAACAGATCAATGGAAATCATCAAGTCGAAGGTACACCTGTTCCCCAGGGTTCATCGCAGCACTATTTGCCATAGCCAAGAGTTGGAACCAGCCCTAATGTCCATCATCAGATGAGTGGATATGGAAAATGTGGTGTATCTACACAATGGAATACTGCTCAGCTATGAAAACGAATGAAATACTGCCATTTGCAATGACATGGATGGACCTAGAGAGAATTATATTAAGTGAAACGAGTCAGGCACAGAAAGAGAAATATCACATGTTCTCACTTATTGGTGGGAGCTAAGAATAAATAAATAAATTCACACACACAAAAAAAAAACGGGGGTAGGGGGAAGAAGACATAACAATTGCAATTTCTTGAAGTTGATACGACAAGCAAACAGAAAGGACATTGTTTGGAGGGAGGGGGGAGAGGGGGGAGGGTGGGAGGTTTCGATAATTGACCACAATAATCAACCACATTGTATACTGACAAAGTAAAATAAAATTTGGAAGAAAAAACAAAAGAAAACAAAATAAAGTTCATGGACAGTTTTATGTTATCTTTTAACTCAATTTTTCCATGAGCTTTGTCAAAGTACCCTCATATATTTATAGGGAACTTTCTTTGTATTAATATATGTGGAAATCTGAAATAATGACTGTTATGGCCTGAATTGCATCCCTCAGCATTCATACATTGAAGTCCTAACCCCCAGTATCTCAGATGTGTATTTGGAGATAGGCCCTTTAAAGAGGTAATTAAGTTCAAATGAGGTCATTAGGGTGAACCCTAATCCAATATGACTGGTATTCTTATAAGAAGAGGAGATTAGAACACAGACACACAGAGGAAAGACCATGTGAAAACACAGAAAGGAGACAGCCATCTGCAAGCCAAGGAGAGAGGGAACAGGAGAAACCAACCCTGCTGACACCTTTGACTTCTAGCCTCTAGAATTGTGAGAAAATAAATTTCTGTTTAAGCCACTGTGGTACTTTGTTATGGCAGCTCAAGAAACTAATACAATAGCTAGCAAACTAATAAAATGATTAAAAAGTTGTTTTGGTAAGTATAGGACTTTAAAATAAGAGAATTTTCATACTCCTGTGGGAATATTTATATACACTACATTAGAGCCTCCTCCCCTATACAGAATATATACTCTGTAATGACTCATTATTTCTTGTTTTCAGTATCTTTCCCTTACACAAAAGTTTTATTTGTTTGTTTTGGCAGCTGGCAGGTTCAGGGATTGAACCCTGGACCTTGGTGTTATCAGCACCATGCTCTTACTAAAAGAGCTAACCGCCCAGGACTCCTTTACACAAATTTGCACACATACCAACAGTTCCTTATTCTCTGATTCTCATCTCTCTAGGTTTCATGGTTCTTTTTTGACAACATAATGCCTTGGCTCCAGGGTAAATAACAGTAGAAGTGACAGTTTATTTCCCCTTCACACCTCTTATACTTTATAAAGAATCTTCTAATTTCTGTTTAGAGACTATCATCTGCTTCTCATTCATTACTAACTTACTAGCACAATATGTGGGCCAGGAAATTTATCTTAGAAAACTATGAATGATAAATGGAATTAGTGGATACACAAAAAGAAGGGTTTGTTCTCTTATGAAATTTTATCATTCTTCATGTTTAATTTTGAAATCAGAATTGACTTAATTTTATCACAGGAAAGGGCCTGGTATAGTAGTCTTTTCAAAGTAGGCATTTTTTAAATGATTTTTTTTTTAAGAAAAGTTACAAGGAATGAGTAGAAATATTCACAGCTTTTCTGAAAACAAAATAATATGTTTCAATCTTTAGAAGTTCGATAACATATTTATAACAAGATATACCCAATTCTGGAGAGCCATGTAGATAGATGCATTGACGTAAAAACAAAACACAGTAGCAGATTTCTCAGAAGAAGAATATTTCTAGCCATAGTAGAGTACTAATAGGCCATCAAATTTAGTTTGAGAGTACAGCCCTGGGAATCCACAAAGACACAAGCAAGTTAATTCCCAAGAGTAATCTAGTTTGTGATATACTTCACATAGTATATTTCCAAACTTATAGTTATCTATCTTTTTTATGAAGATATAGATAAAAACATTTTCTGACTTAACAGTAGCCTCAACTTGAGTTTTTGTCTTTTTAGGATAAAAAATTATGGGAAATGTGGAAATTTTTATCCCCAGAATTATTGATCAAATGAAAGACCGAACATTTAGTGACTTCAGGTAAGATCAGTTCATTAGGAAGGGCTGAGTGTAAAGTGCCAGACAGCCAAATGAAAAGTGAAAACAAAATTAAGGTAATTCATAGATGTGGTGTTGTTGTTTTTGTTGTTTTAACAACCACAGACAATCAACCAAATCAATTGTTGATTTCTTGTTTTAGCAAGGTGACTGTAAGTGCTGCCTGGTGGACTTGGGACCAGCTCAGAGGAAAGCTATTCCATTCTTAGTCGTATTTGGTTCATTTTTCCTTTTTAATGAGGGAAAATGAATTGAGTCAATTATACTCATTCCCTGTCCCCCCAGTTTTCCCATTATGCCTTCCTGCTAAAACCGGCAACTTAAAGGTCACAATTCTTTTACCTCATCAACTCCAAAGCCTTTTATCTATACTCTACTTTAGTTGCACATTCTATGGTCATACCTTAAATTAGTTTGTACAAAATTTGGTGCATAATATTCATTTTGATAAAGCCCCTGTGTGATTCTCATGCAAGAGAATTTTACACCACACTTTGAGGAACACTGCTTTGGATTTGAGTGTATGTGGGAGGGGAATGCTTGAGAGAGGTCTTATTTGAAGTCCTCTGTTTTCCTTGTAAAACAGGTGAGTTTGTCTGCGTTCCTGCCCCTCATCCCATTGGCACACTCCTATATACCCTTCAGTATCCAAACCGAAGTAAAACCTGTATGATAACTTCTCCCTACCAAGTTGACCAATCTCATTTTGAGTCATTAGGATAGCTCATACATGTCTTCATTATGGTACTTATAACACATTGTAACAATCGATTGCTTCTGTTTCCTTTTTATTTTATTTATTTATTTACTTATTATTTTTATTTTTTTCAATTTTTATTGAATCAAAATTGATTACACATATTTTTGGGGTTCAACATTGAGATCTGTTGATCAAATCAATATTACTAGCATATGTATTGCTACAAATCGTAATTATTATTTATGCCCCTTGTCCAATCTCTCCCCCCTCCCCCTTCTAATTACCGTAGATTTCTTCTCTCCTTCTGAAAGAATAATGATTACTGTTGATTTGTTGCCTAGATGATCTGTCCAATGCTGAGAGGTGTGGTCAGATCCCCCAATATTATCATAGAGCAGATGCTTCTTCTGTCACTTTGAAATGGGCTTTGTGGAGAGAGATATCCTCTTCTTTTCTTTATCTCTGTTGATGACACTCCTGTCAATGCACTCCAGTGACTGGTGGACCATCTGCATGGTGGTTGTGGCATATAGCCGCTTCGCAGCAGCCATGGTTATGGTAGCTGTCTCCTTTTTAAATCATGGTGTTTCTAAGGGTTTTGTCGTTTGTCTTCCTCTTTATTCATTGTTACACATTCCCTGGGCAGTATCCATGTCCATGGCTTCAACTATCACCCATATAACTGATGATTATCAAATCTATAATTCTAGCTCACATTTCTCTCCTGAACTCCAGGTCCATACTTCCAGTGATCTACTGGACATCTCCACTTGATTGTTTATAGGTATTCCATGTCTCAAAGTCCATAACTGAAATTATTTTCCTCCTGTGCTCTCAACCCCTACTCAAACCTGCTCCTCATCTCCTGTTCTCTATCTAGTAAATGGCACCACTATGTACTCAGTTGCTGAAGCCAGAAACAGAGCAGTCATTTCACACTCCTTCTCTCTTCCTTTCCTTATTCAGTGCTGTCAGTTCTCTCTCTAAGATATTCCTCAAATCTCTGTTCTCCACTCTCCCACTGCTATTGCTTTGGAGATAGCCTAGCATGTTGTAGTATATAGTAATTTATGATAGAGCCAAGACTAAATAATTACTTGGTAAAAGACAAATAATTATGCATATTGATTTTCCAAAAATCTTTCCAGTAGTGCTAAGCATGTACAATTAACTATAATTTATTTTATGTTCTCAAATGACTAGAAGAGAGTTCAAATGTTCTCATAACAAAGGAATGACAAATTTTTAGAGTGATAAATATGCTAATTACCCTGATTTGATTATCACACATTTTATACATGTTTTGAAATATAACTCTGTACCCCATAAATATGTAAAATCAATATGTGTCAATTAGAAAATAAATACATTCCTTTAAAAATTAAAAAAGGAAAAACCTTCCATGTTTATTCTATTCCCAAAGGTATTGAAGGGATAATTATTGAGAGGGAACTAGAGAGTAGTATGTTAGCCAAATCCTTATCTTTTACAGCACAGGGTAAATATATTATGTCTAAAATCAAGAAATCAAGAAATAGCAGTATTACTGGAAATAGAGGGGTAGAGAAACATGTTAAAAACACCACAAAGATACAATCAGCCAAATCCAGAATGTGGGAAATTCCATGGTACAAATGACCTGGTTTATTTTATTTTTTTTAATGGCATGGGAAAATGGGGTAAGAGCACTGTTATAGGTTACAAGAGATTTAAGAAATGAACCAACATAGTACAATATGCTGATTTTCTTTGGATCCTAATTCAAATAAACAAAAAGATATTTGGGGGATAGTTGGGGAAATTTGAACACAGACTGGTTACTGGATGCTAATAAACAACTATGATAAAGGTATTGGGATTGTGTTTTTAACATTCTCTTCATCTACGAGAGAGATATAGTGAAGTATTTATGAGTGAAAAGATATGATGTCAAAGAATTGCCTTAAAATACTCTAGGTCAAACCATGAAACTCAAAAAGGATCATAGATATAAATGTAAAAACCTAAAACTAGAAAACTAGAAAAAAATAGGAAAAAATCTTTGAGATCTTCCATTTGCAAAAATTTGTTAGACACGATACCAGAAGTGCAATGCATAAAAGAACAAATGATAAATTGGACTTCATCAAAATGAAAGAAAAAAAAAAAACTTCTCTTATTCAAAAGACACGGTTAGGGGAATAGATGGACAAACCAAGGACTAGACAACATCTTTGCAAAGCATCTACAAGGGTACTTCAAAAAATACATGGAATATTTGTATTATCTTTTAATTCTATTTTTCCATGGATGTTTTGAATTACTCTTGTATTTGATAAAGAATTGTATCCAGAATGTATAAAGAACTCTTAAAACTCAATAACAAGTAAACAAACAACCCAACAATAAAATGGGTGTGAGAAAAGAGTTAACACAGCATGTCTTGTTGCTCACTTCTCACACATCTCCAAGCAAAATTGGAGCCATTTTTGATCATTGGACAGTCTCTGAGAATGTGGTACTTGGAAGGTTCTTTATGTTAATAATTGAGAACTTTTTTGTGTAGACCTGAATCAATGGACTATATTATATTATCTTGTCTGTATTGCTTTGCAAAAATATTGAAATTGATGATGTACAATTGATTTGATTGTTGGGGTCCTGAGTTTGGGTTGCAATAGCTGGTTGCATAGCAGGACGTTCTGTGTGACTAGTCTTCCATAAAAACCTCAAACCCTGAGACTTGAATAGACTTCCCTGTACAGAGAGTCTTCACATATATCCCTGCAGTTCACGGCCAGAGAAAAAGTGTGTCCTGTGAAACCCTAGATGGAAAAAGGACTTGGTAGTCTATGCCTGACTGTTCTGGACTCCACTCAATAGATATCTTGTTCCTGTTGGGTGCACTGTATACCGTTTTTTCGTAACAAATGTTAGCCATGTGTAAAACCTCCTATTGAGTTTGTGAGTCCTTCTAGTGAGTTAATGAACTTGGTGTCTCTTAAGACCCTCAAGACAATAAGGAAATAATTTGAACAGACACTTCACCAAAGAAGATATATAAGGGTTGCTAATGAGTATGTGAAAAGCTGCTTAATAACATTAGTCATTTGGGAAATGCAAAATAAACCACAATGAAATACTATTACATGCCTATAAGAATGACTAAAATTAAAAAGATTGATCATACCAAGTGTGGCAACGATGTGGAGGAGCTGAAACTCTCAAACACTGCTGATACGAATATAAAATGGAACAACCACTTTGGAAAAACAGTGGCAGTTTCTTAAAAATTTGTACATACTTCTAACATACAATCCAGCCGTTCCTCCTCTATGTATCTAGCCAAGAGAAAAGAAAGCATGTGTTCATACAAAAACTTGTACATGAATATTCATAACAGATTTATTTATAATAGTCAAAAATTAGAAACAACCCACATATCCATCAAGAGGTGAATGTATAAACACATCATTGTATATCTATTCAGTGGACAACTACTCAGCAGCCAAAATGAAAGAACTATGGATCCACACAACAACATGAATGAATCTCAAAATAATTGTGCTGAGTGAAAGAAGCCAGAGAAAAAGAATACATATAGTCTGATTCCATTTATTTAAAACTATAGAAAATGCAAATGAATCTGGTGTCAGAAAGCAGATCGGTGGTTTCCAGTTTGGGGAAAGGGTGTGGGAAGAAGCAGGATGAGATGAGAAAACATTTTGGGTAATGGATGTGTTCATTACTTTGATTACTGTGGTGGTTTTACAGGTATATACATATTTTTGAACTTTCAAATTGTACACTTTAAATGTGTACAGTTCATTTTATGTCAATTATATCAAAAATATAAAACTAATAAGTGCCATTTATGAAAAAAGTAGTCCAGTGTTACAGATTCCACATTCTCTCCTGTGTTCCTGGCAATCTAAATTGTTTCCTCTGCAGACAACAGAGCCAAGGTAGAGATCCCGGGCAGTGAGCAAGGCATAGAGGGGCTGGACAGTAGAGCTAGAAGTTGTGCTTGGGTCCTACCACAAGGACTGGTTAGGAGGGAGAGAGAACCAGAAACAATAAGAAACTCCAGGAAAAAATAGGATGGGGGGGGGTCTAGATGAAGAACTATTGGCAAAATGTTCATAATTTGTGCAGCTGGATGATGGGCATATGGGTTTTATTATATAAAAAGTGTTGTTAGCATAGCACATGAGTTAACAGAAAAACTAAAACCCGAAATATTTGAAAGTGGTTGTCTACTGGAAATGAAAATGTGAGAAAGAGGGGCAGCCATTCTTTATTGACTAAATCTGTACCCAGTTGGTACATTGCTTTGTTAAAAATAAAAACAATTTTGCAAAATAAGGGTTAATAAGTCAACATTAGACATATGTTAAAAAAAGATTCTTCTTCTCATATGTGAAGTCACTAAATTGTATAAACCAGTTAATGATCAATGTAGTAAGTTAACCATTTGGACAGTAACTTGTTTTTAAAAAGCTGAAGTTTTTTTAAAAAATTATGATTTATTCTTATTTGTACATGTTGGGAAAATAGAACAATTTAATCAGGCTCTCTCGCCTCAGGCCTGGTTGGGGGTGGTTCAGTAAAAAAAAATTGTATGTGTGTGTAGGTGGGTGGAGTTAGTGCGCATGCAGAATGCCACGGTTTGGCTGGTGACTGCCTCGGGAGGATGCTGCTCTGCGTAGCCATGCTTTCCAACTTATGACTTCCAAGGACCTTTTGGCCAGTTACCTAGCTCACAGACCTGCATGTGAGGGGTCTGGGGACCTAGCCTGGCACATGAAGTGTTTGTGACCCAGTCTGCAAAACGGGCTCGAGGAGTCTGTGAGCTTCAGACCCAGCCCTAGCTTGACAATTGGCCCAGTCAGCAGGATTACCGGCAGGTAAAAGAGCCTAACAACTGGCATAGTTGAGTAGTGCTACAGTACAGTTTGGGTAGAAGAAAGGAAATCTAAACTTGGAAATTATAAGTACTCAGGTATTTGAAATCTGGTAGGCTTTTACTTAAGAATATACAATTTTGATAGAGCTTTATGAATTGAAAAGAATTGTTGACAAGATACTTATACATATATGTCAAATATCTTGAATTTCTGGTTAAGAGGCATTTTTATTATATTCTACATCACTATTATCCCTCCTTGCATGATGGGGAGAAAAATTTCAGGAACAGGGGAGAATTCAAGAAAGGAAAAGAATGCCTTCGTCCTTCTCCCCCCATCACTCTACTTGGAAGGAATCTTTGAGCACCATAAAGAAAATTTTAAAATTACATATGTCTTAAAGTCTATAAGTATGGGAAATTTGGGGTTCTGAGGATTCAGAAAAAGGGTTCTGAATTCAGAGTGAATTTAAAATAGTTGATCCAGACAGTACCGTGACTAAAGGAATTAGTTGCTAATAAAACTAACAAGATAAGAACACAGGAAACGCTATCCTAGATCAAATCAGTGTCTCTCTATGAGTGATACCAAGGGATAGTTTTGTGGAAGAACCCCATGCTTTCCCTTCAAAATAACAACCTCAAAATATTTGTCTTAACACCCTGAATATCCTAAAACATCCTTTCACATCTCATTAGGGATCTACAATCACTGAATTTATCTAAGTCTTTCTCTGACCTATCTGTAGTGCAGGCTGTGCAGCTGAGTGTTAAGGGCACAAACCATAGTCAAACAAACCTGCTTTGGAATCTTCAACCTTGTACAAATAATTTTTCTGAGCCTCAGTGTGGTCATCTGTAAAATGCAGATAATTACAGTAGCTACTTCACAAGTTTGTTGTGAGTATTCAATGAGAATGTGCAGGTAAATCACTTAACACAGGGCTTGACAGTCAATACGTCGTATGTAAATCATTGTGATTTTGTGTTTTCAGCCTGTGCATTTTCTTGGTGTTTACTCTTATTAGTATCAGGTCTATTCTATTACCTTAAAGCCATTTAAAAGGATGAAATAGTCAATCACCTCTATGGTATGATTTTAAGAGTATCAGGAAGATTCTAACCCTCTTGTTTCACAAATACACCTCCATCTTTCTGTTGTCTTTGGTTGAAATCCATGTCAAAATTCAGACATCCCCAGGGTGGATATTTCCATACATTTAAACAATAGATTGAATGAAGAATCTAAGGCTAATTTTGGTTGTCTGGAGGCTAGGGAAGGCTCCGAATAGAAGAAGGTGGGTCAAGGGGGGCTAGTAACTATGAGGAACATCTAATTCTCCCTTCCTTTACATCATGGTTAGGGAAACTATTTAGTGTAGTGCACTGTTTCCCAAACAGGCCTGACAATAAGAATCACCTGGGTCATTTGTTATGGACTCCCAGACTCTTCTCCAAGATTTGGTAGGTTTAAAATGGGGCTCAGGAATCTGAAAGTTTAATGAGCACCCAAGAGAGTGTGAGAAATGCTGGAGAGGTTAGGAGCCCAGACTTCGAATCAGGCTACTCCTGATTTCAAATCCTAGCTCCTCTCCCTTTGCAGATGGCTGATCATGGACTTAATGAACCACCCTCAACCTCAGTCTCCATCCCCATAAACTATTGTCTTGGGATTAAATAAATTAGTGTATTAAGATATTCATCTCATAGTTGGCACTGAAAAAATAATTGGCATTATAGTTAAGTGCTTTTAGTTTCAATTCATTTATACTTATATATGAATCCTTAGAGTTTCCTAGGCAAGTTACCAAAATGGTCAATGATTTTCTAAAACTTTTTATTTGCTCTCTAACAAGTCCTTAACTTTGTAGCCAGAGTTAGAGAAATTAGCATTGTCATTGTGATTAGCTGTTGTGGGTCACCGTTTATATCTATGCCTTATCATGTAAATTAAGCTTTCAGTGTGTCTGAGGATTCCAATTCATAACACTCTACCATAGGGCACTGGATGTCACCTGCCCCTGGCAAGTTGATTTTCCTGAGTTACAAGGTTTTCAGACTTTTGCCTTCTCTGAGTTCCAACCTGAAAAGGCCTAATAACACTCTACTTTGCGTTACAGTTTAAGCAGGGTTTTGAAAGGGCTCCAGAGGTTGACCTTCAAGGTGGAAGTGTGGGGGTGTCAGCGAAACAGAAATGGACAGGCAGAGAAAGACAATGCAGGGAGAAAGTCAAAGACATAATCAACAGTAAGGAGGAAGAGATCATGCAAAAGAGAAAGAAAAACAGATCGGCAGTGCCAGATAGAGAAGGGGGGAGGTGAGAAGACAGAGAAAAAGACAAAGATGGAGAGAACATACAGAGACACAGAGCGAGCTAGACCAGAGTAGAGACAGACAGACACAAGCAAAAAGAGAAAGAGACGTGCTGGGAGGAAAGCTTCCTTTGCCATTTATACAAGTAGGGTTCACTTAGGTAATTTCCCTAGCAGTCAAGGAAGGGGAAATTCATTCATTCCACTCAATTCACAAGTAATTGCTGTGGGAAAGGCACTGCTAGGCACTAAGTGGAAATAGAAGCCTTCCATCCCCTAGTGGGGGAAGTAAGAGTGCGATAAGGCAGAATGTGATAAGCAACATTAAAGTGTAAAGCGCTTTTTAGTCCAGAAAGGAAAGAATATATTCAGTTGGACAATGGAGGAGGAGGTAGCATTGGAACTGTACCCTGAAGGATGAATAATGATTTAACAGATGGAGGGGGAAGGAATTTTCAAAGAATGGGAACAGCATTAGTAAAAACGTTGAGCAAGGAAAACAAGAGACATGTTTAGGGAAAAAGGAATGGTATAATTTGGCTAAAGTTTAGCTTATTAGTAGGCGAACAGTGGGAAGAAGCTAAAAATTCATTTTGTGTGCAGAAGGCAGGTTGAAGGTAAGACTGAGGAGCAAGTGAGGGTTTTTGGACAGGGGAGTAGCATGTCTGTGGGTGGGAAGAATTAGGAGGAGGGGACCAGAAGCCTGGAAGTGAAGAGGTGAGGGACAATGTTGCTACTGTATGTTCTGGAAGGTAAGTCCTACCAAATGCCTCCTGATTATCCCTCCTACTCATCCCTCCCTCTCATTTCCCTAGTGTCCTAGTCTTTATTTGGTTGGATCAGTAATGGTCTGAAGTCTTGAAAAGAGGTAGAGAGTGAAGTCAAGGGAGGAACTGAAGAGAGCCTGTAGGTTTTTAGCTTGGGTAGTTGGGAGGATGGTAATGTCATTAACAGAAGTTGGTTTGGAGGAGATAGGTTTAGTTTTTGATATGTAGTGTTAGAGATGCTAGTGCATCATTTAGATGATGTCCAGGAGGTGGCTGGATTGTGGATCTGGACATTTAGTGAGAATCTGTTGCTATAAATCCTAGAGGAGGATTATGATGTGTTCCAGGAGGCCGACTGAAAGAGGCTCTGTGGGAAGAATTCTTATATACTTCTCTTTAGCTCTGAGTTTCTTTTTTGTTAGGCTCTGGAACCATGTGTTAAGATATCGTGACTCTCAATAGTAGATTCAAATTAGTTTTGCTCTTCTACTTTTTTGTCACTTCTATGCCTAAAGCACTCTTCCAGACCCAGAGGGAAAAGAGAGAGGGAATTACTAGACAGGCATAGGATGTAGACAGTGGGACGGTACAGAAGGTGTTCTCTTTTGCCAGGAGAGCATGGCACCTGCCTGCCTAGATGCGTTACTCCATCTGATGAGCACAGAGGAATAGCAGATGGTGTGAGAACCCATGTGGCAATGTGACATGACTCTGTCTATTTAAGCTGTCCTATTTTGCTCTTGGAGTTAGGAAAATTATATGCTGCTGATTTATTCAGAACTGATGGGACTAGTTAAAATGGCTGAGAACAAAACCCTACTGTCTCCACATTAGTACTTGCTTTTTGCTTAAGGGCTCCTTAAGCCCCACCCCTTCATAATGTGGGGGTGAGGGGATTGGGTTGCTGTGTATATAGGGGGGTGATATGGAGAAACATTTGGTTATCTCAGGACCTGTCATCACACCTACCTCTTACCATGGTATCTTTTAGTCCCTCCTTCTTTCTTCCTTAATATTGCAAACATTTGCTTCCCTTCATGCCCAAATCCTGCAGAGTGTTTACTCCAACAGTGTTCAGTGTAAAGTGTCCCTTAAGCATTGTAAAAATGTGTGCATTTTTGTCCTTTAAAATAGGTAGACTCCAAGAATAGGGAACAGGTTCCTGGGTCTTCAGCAAGTAACATCTTTCACTCTGCCAGCTGCTGGACACCTTGAAGCAGTTGATCTAGTGCAGTGAATCTCAACTGTAAAGTACATCAGACTAACCTAGGGGAGCCTTTTAAATATGCAGATGCCCAGGCCCACCTTATGATTACGAGTCCTTTAGTTTGGAGGTGGGACCCAGGAATATGTATATTTAACATGTTTTGTAGGTTATTCTTACATTATGTGTATTACCGGCAAGTTGAATTATTTCTATCTTGGCCTTTTACTATACTAGTTGTGTCCTACAGGTCTTAGGTCTTATTCCCTAATTGTATTAGCACCATCAATCACTGGACTCAAAATTTAGGGAGCATGAGACTCGCAAAAGGGAACATTCGAAAATGCATATTCTCAGTCCTCACCCCATATCTAACTCTATCAGAATCTCTGAGAACGTTGCCCTGGAATCTGCACTTTTACAAACACCACAGCTATTTGCAGTGTACTAATCTGTAAAACACACTTGGCGAAACACTGATCTGCACATGGGAAGTTAAAGTTGCCCTCTGTTGTCAGGAATGATGAGGTTTGAGGCACAGTGGAAAAAGGGGGCAGATCTGATCAGCTGTTGAGTCACTGCAGCTCAGTGGACCAAAAAGGTTATGGTTTGAGTCTCAACTTCAGTAACGTTCTGAGCTGTGGTTACAGCCTAGGCAAATAAGGCCAGATGCCAGCTGGAGGTGACTGCTAATTAATTAAACATGGCCTAAGGTCAGGCCACCAACTGGCAGACACAAGTTCTTTTTTAGTTGGAGGATATGGATGAGAGAAATAGGAAAGATCTGAAACATAAGAACTTTTCATTTGACTTCTCCAACCCCTCTTCTTGTTTATTTCTCTCAGGGCTTAAGTAGTTTCCTCTATAACAGTACCAAGAATTGACTCTTGAATTATTATTCATTGTTAAATTATGTTGGGAATGCATTTGAAATTCAAGAACAAGGTGTACAATGTAGACAATATTTGAAAAGGCACTAAGACTTTCTAAAAATGAGGGAGAAATATTTTTTCAGTGATATTTGAAAAATGAAGGAAATGTTTATGTTTGTCATGGTGTATATTTTGTGAAACCATCTCCTTATTTTATGATAAGTGTCCTTCAACTGTGAAAAGCCAAGTGAGGTAAGGCTGGTTTGCTTTTTTGTTAATCGAGGAGCCAGCGGGCATAGCTCCTACTGGCAGTTAAACTGAATTTGAGATTTCACATATATAGTGGCTTTTTGTTGTTATTTAAGCCTTTGGCTGTTAATTATTACTGAGAGTACTGTCTCCTCTTCCAGTTGACTAGACGATAAGCTTGCTGAAGGCAGGCACCTTGCCTCAAACTTCTTTATATTCCTCCATCTAGCACAGGATCGTGCACATAGCAGGCTCTCAATAGATTTAACTTACATGAGAGTAGTGAGATAGGAAAGAAAGAGTTGCACATGTCCACTGCACTTGTGCTTAGTTGTAGTCCTAAGACATAGAGCAGCATGGGATAATGGATGGTACAATTTTGGCAAGTCTGCCACAGCACTTGCTATTTATATTATGCACCCTTAAACTGCAATATTTACAGTTGATTATAGCTAAATCCCTATTAGCGAAATGGATAAAAGACTAAGAAAATTGGTAAATTGTAAAACTCATTTTCAAGAGTTGAGGAGATGGAATCATCCCTAGGCTTTGCAATAATGAAACTATTGTCTATAGGCGTCAATGAATGAGTCATAGAAACTCGAATGAATCTGCTTACTTCCACAATATTTGTGTAGACATCAATGATCTGCTACCTGCCCTCATGCACATTATTTCAGGTGAATCTGTGTATGAGCATACTAGGAGCAAAAAGCAACTGTCCTCAGTGTAGACAACTGGGCATAGAGTTAGAGCCATCATATGTAAAAGAGAGGATTTGACTTCACATATATTGATATTTCATAAAAAAAAAAGATATGTCATAGTTTTTGTCTTCTTACTGACACTTCCACATTACTAATAACTGTCACTAGAAAAAGCAAAGCAATTTTGACTATTGTGAAAACCACTAAACTTATACTTTACTGAAGCTACAACCATAACTCAGAAATAGAAATGTTGGCGGTAGCCTTCATTTGTTTGAAAAAGAAAAATACAGTTGTCGGCTTCCTAAGATCTTTAAGAAACAGAAAGAATTATGCAATTTATTTCAGAAACTTACTGATGTGTTTAATAAAGAATTCGGTTTCATTCAACTATCTGAATATTTCTGAGAATTCTTATCAAATGTCTGCTTCCCTCTTTGACTCCATTTATTCTCTGATAAAGTGCTATCAGGTGAACTCAGCCCCACCTACAAATGTCAGAAGGAGGCTTTGTTTTCACTGACAGAAGGGACCAGGGAGGGAGAGCATGGGGCTGAAGAGAACCTAGACAGACTTGCAGGTGGCAGGGAGGCAGGCAGTGTGGTAAGATCCTAACAGCAGGCATTAGGAAGAGGTCCAGACAGTGAAACAGAGCCCAGATGCTATGCTGAGGTCCAGTCAGGCCAATGGTTAGTATAAAAGGGGTCTCATAAAAGATGGCGAGGACCAAGCCATAAGGATAATGTTCAATGCAGACAGACGCTAGTCACAAAGAAAGAAATTCTAGACATGGATTCCAGGTTAGGTATAAAGGTAAAACTGGTTATAATAAGGCACGCATCAGAATGCAGTTTAAAATAAAGATAGCAGTACTGATATTTGAGATTATGGCTCTAGAATTGGGGATGAAGTTGAACCCATAGGCAGAAATCCAGTGGCTTCAGCTATTGGGATTAGTTAGCTGTTGGGGTTCTAATCTAGACACCAGGATTAATATATTTCTGTGCTACCTGTAATTAGAGAGATGCCTGCTACCATTCAAAATTTAATCTTTGTGTCTCTCCAAGTATTTTCACTGGCTTATAAAATTTCAACTTAAATGTATGTGTTCTGCCATACATTCCTTCAACAAACACTTATTAAATGATTAGTATATTTCGGATACTACAGAATACTGAGGTGAATAAAACACAGCCTTTGGCCTTAGAAAACTTATTGGTTCATGAAGGTTCAAGCATCAAAACTGACGATTCGAGTGTAGTGTGCTAAAAGCACAAAGAATAAAGGGAACTTTCATTCATTCATTCATTCAGTCAACCAAAGGTATTGAGTGCCTTCTATATTTCAGGAACTAGTCTGAAAACAGAGGATGACCCTGAACCTAGTCTTGTGGTGTCATGAAAAACATATAAGAGAAGGTAACGCTTGATCTGCATCTTGTAAGATGTAACCAGGTATGTGGCAGACAATATTCTTCCTTTCCTGCATACAAACAGAACTCTAAATTTTTTGAGGCAGCATTGTGTCCAGTTAAAAACTACTTACCCCTTCGTACACAATTCTAGGCATGAGTGACCGTATAAGTAAAAGTCTTCTGGGTGGGGCTTTGTTGAAAGTAATTTTTTTCCTAATAAAAACAAACTCAACTGACAGGTTCTTCATGCTTCCCTTTCTTTCTTGGAATACAGATATGAAACTTAGAGATGGAATCACCATCTTGAAGCCATGAGGACAAAAGCCTCATTGTATAATGGTAAAATAAAAAGATAGTAGGAGTCTTGGTCCCTGAAAATAACATGCAACTTCTATTTTCTTTGGATTTTTGTTTCAGCCACTGTAGTCATTTTTCTATTGTCTATTATGTGATGTTAAACACAATTCTAAATAATAAAAAAGATACTGGAATTTGGTAGTAGAGAGTTCAAAAGAACCACCCTAGGCATAGGAACTAATGGCAAACATATAGAGTTAGGAGCCTTCAAGGTGAAGAGACTGTAAGTAGAACAAAGTGGTTGGAGTTATGAAGGGAAAATGGCCAGAGATAAAGTTAGAGAGGTAAGTAAAGATCAGTTCCTTCTAACCCACGTTAAGGAGTGTGGGCTTTATTGTAAAGGCAGTAGGGAGTCACTTATGAATTTTAAGTAACCTAATATTTGCAATTTAGGGGGGATTTTTTTTTTTTTTTTTTTGGTTAGAATATTTAGGACAGTTTGGGAGAGGAGAGGTTGATGGCAGTCAGACTATATAGGACACTTACCAAGATACGGGTGGGTAAAAACCAAAACTAAGAATCACACATCCCTAAAAGGATTCAAAATATATCAGAGATGTAGAATCAACATGGATTAGATGTGTGGATTTAAAGAGAAGGACATATTGAGGATGAGTCTCAGGTTTCTGTTTAGAGTGACCGGATAGCTCACCAATATCGGAAATACAGGAGATGAGAGTTAAGTAATCTTCCAAACTGATAGCTCTGATAACCAAAGTAAATTTAAGTATATTTTGCCAATTATAAAAGCATCTCTCAGAAGTAGTAATAATATGGCCTCAACTCTCAAAGTTGATATTTATATAAACTTATTATTTTTAGAAAATTCCCAAGTAGACTGAGATCAAATAGACTGAGATCAAGATAACAGTATTTTATCTTTGCACAGTACTGTGTTTACATTGCCCTTTAATATTTCTTAGAACATTGTTAGAAAAAATATGTAAAAAAAAAAAAAAAAAACCCAAAATAGCTATACTACAGGAATGATGCTAATGTTTTTTGTTTCTTTGTTTCCTATTTCAGCCCAGTTCAAAACTAGGTAAGGGGGACCCAGTCAAGATGGCGGAATAGACATTTCGCAGCGTCACTCTCTCCCACAAATCAACCAAATTTACAACTATAAAAATGTAACATCAGCCAAGCTGGGGAAGCTGCATCAGCCAAGCTGGGGCAGCTGGAGCTCAGGGGAAGAGGAGGAGAGACCTATGGAGTTCACGAAGGCGGGAGAAACTACGAAAAAGTTGCGCTGAGCATTTCAGGCTGCAGCTGCTTTAAGGCTGGAGCTGGTGAGTGCACGGAGCAGGAATCGGCAGAAGCCGCAGCTGTGCCCTTCAGATGGAGTTACTTGGAAGCAGCAGGGCAGAAGAGGGCCTTGGTGGCCCCCAGGGCAGCAAGACCACTAATAGGGTTCATGTGGATCCATGCAGGAGTGAGGAACCAGAATAACTGAAAAAAGGGAGCCATTCAGAGGCCATGAGTCATCGCAAGGGGCTGGTACAGGGCCCGTCCCATGGGAAGTGTTTGGAGCATGAGCGGTGGGGGAGATGGGCCCACCTGCAGAACCCTGGGACACAGCAAAGACAGCTGATCTGCCCCCAATCAGCACAGGACCACTCAGAGGAGACTAGTCGGGAATGCAGAATTGCATGGGGTGCAGTTTGATGAAAAAGCTCAGGCCCAGATCAGATATTCTACAGAACACAGATCCACCAGGTCTCTGGAGAGCCAGAAGTACGTATAAGATCGACCATTAAACCCTAAGCTGCACAAAAAGCCTTCCCTAGGGAAACAGCAGCAAAGTAGCAATTTAAACAACCACACAGCTCAAGTACTGGTTCCCACAGGAAGTTCCTCAATGTTAGAAGCAAAGGACAAAAAATTAGTTCCGGCCCAGGCACACCACCAGCACCTTGGGGCCTGCCTGGGAACCAGAGGCTTGGATCTGGGGATCAGACCCCACTCCCACTTCCAGGCACACCATGCCAGCACCTTGGGGCCTGCCCAGGGACCTGAGGCAGGGAGAAGGGGACCAGACCTCTCTCCCACAACCAGACACATGGAGCCAGTGCCTTGGGGCTCACCCGGGGACCCAAGGTATGGAGCTGGGGAGCAGACCACCCTCCTACAAACAGGCATAACATGCCAGCACCTTGGAGCCCACCCAGGGACCCAGGGCATGGAGAAGGGAACTGGACCTCTCTCCCACCACCAGGCACAACATGCCAGCCCCTTGGAGCCCACCCAGGGAACTGGGGCAAGGAGAAGAGGAACCAGGGACCCGGGGCATGGTGATGAGGACCGGATCTTCCTCCCACAACCAACACACTAAGCCAGCACCTCGGTGACCACCCGGGGACCTGGGGCATGGAGAAGGGGACTAGACCTCTCTCCCACAACCAGGCACACCATGCCAGCACCTTGGGGCCTGCCCAGGGACCCAGGGCATGGAGAAGGGGACAGGACCTCTCTCCCACAACCAGGCACACCATGCCAGCACCTTGGGGCCTGCCCAGGGACCCAGGGCATGGAGAAGGGGACCGGACAACCTTTCTACAACCAGGCACACGGAGCCAGTGCTTTGGGGCCCACCCAGGGACCTGGGGTATGGAGAAGGGGACCGGACCACCCTCCCACAAGCAGGCACAACATGCCAGCACCTCGAAGCCCAGCCAGAGACCCAGGGCATGGAGAACAGGACTGGATCTCTCTCCCACAACCAGGCACACCAAGGCAGTGCCTTGGGGCCTGCCCATGGTCCCAGGGCATGGAGAAAGGGACCGGACCACCCTTCCACAACCAGGCACACCATGCCAGCACGTCAGAGCCCACCCAGGGACCCAGGGCATGGAGAGGGGGACTGGACCTCTGTCCCACAACCAGGCACAACATGCCAGTGCCTCAGGCCCTGCCCAGAGACCTGAGGGATGGAGAAGGGGTCTGGACCTCTCTCCCACAACCAGGCACACCAGGACAGCGCCTTGGGTCCCACCCAGTGACCTGAGGTATGGAGCCAGGGACTGGACCCTCCTCCCACACCAGGCACAAGAAACCAGCACCTCGGTGCTCACCTGTGTACCCAAGGCATGGATAAGGGGACCGGACCGTCCTCCCACAACCAGGCACATGGCGCTGGTGCCTTGGGGCCCACCCAGAGACCCAGGGCATGGAGAAGGGGACCAGACTGCCCTCCCTCAACCAGGCACACTGCGCCAGCACCTCAGGGCCTGCCCAAGGACCCAGGACATGGAGAAGGTGACTGGCACCCTCTCCCACAACTAGGCACATGGCGCCAGTGCCTTGGGGCCTGCCCATGGACCAGAGGCATGGAGAAGGGGACCAAACACACCCCAGTGCGAAGGAGCATACCAAAAATAGCACCTCCACGTGGGTGGCCCACCACAGCCACCACAATAACCACAGCTGCAGCAAAAGTGGCTAGACGCCACAACCACCACACAGATGGTCCACCAACCACTAGAATGCATTGACACAAGGAGAGTCATCAGCAGAGACAAAGAAGAGGATGTCTCTTTCCACGAAACCCATTTCAGAGTGACAGAAGCAGCATCTGCTCTATGATAATATTGGGGGACCTGATCACGTCTCTCAGCATTGGACAGATCATTTGGGCAGCAAATCAACAGAGTAACCATTATTCTTTCAAAGGAGAGAAGAAATCTAGGGTAATTAAAGGGGGGAGGAGGAGGGAAAGGGGGATGGAGAGAAATTGGACAAGGGGCATAAAGAATAATTATGATTTGTAGCAATATATATGCTAGTAATATCGATTTAATCAACATACCTCAATGTTCAACCCCAAAAATATGTATAATCGATTTTGATTCAATAAATAAAATAAATTTAAATATATATATATAAATAAAAAATAAAAAGGGCAGAATTATTCTAGATTAAAAGAAACTAAAGAGACATGACAACTAAAAAAAAAACTAAGTAAGCAGAAAATGATGAATGGAAAGAATAACAAGGAAAGAAATGTGTCATAAGAGACATTTAGCAGATGTTATTTTAATGTGTCTGACATAGCTCTGCATAGTTTTACACCTTTATGAGTTTATTGTGATAATGGTGGCAGGGAGATGTAAGCTCCAGGCATTGCTAAGTAATGGTACAATTTTGAGTTTTACTTGATACTTCCATTAAAATATTTTCACAAAGTCTGTGTTCTTTCAGTCCGGACTAGGGAGCAATAACATAAAGCCCTGGCAATGGCTAAGGGGATCAAAATTGTCCCCATTCTTTTCCATCTAGCTATTCTCTCTTTGGTTAGGCCAAGCCTGGATGAAGGGACAGAGTTGGCCGGCCCTTGTTATCGGCCATGTACCTGCTGACAGTGAAAACGCTGATGTCCACAGTCTAGTAACGATAATTGGAAAGGGTTGGTTGAGCTCGAACTTCTGTACTTGATTGCATAAACTGGGAGCCCATATTTGGACAAGTAACTATAAAGCAGTAATCATTCTTTCCATCTTGGTAGATTTGGCTTATTGCTACTGCTTTATGAATTAAATGCATCTAACAGGGGCACTTTAAAAGACCTAGTAAAGGAGCTGTTGCTACATACGAGTATGTGCTGCTGCTATTCTTAAACTGTGGAAGACTGCTTCTAATACATAATATTGTTGTGATGGAAGAAAGACAGATATTGTGGAATAACTAGGTTCTTAGGAGCTAGAAATAGAGATTAGAAAATTGTTGACTGTGATCGCTTGAGATTTATCAGCATTTCAAAGGAAAAACAAAAATAAAGGATTACCCTACAAAACTTATTTTTTGGGAGGCCATGCTCCAAGAGTGAGTTTGTAAAACACTCCTTGGAGTAAAGTCAGACACTAGGGAAGTATTTGCTAAATTATCATTTCAAAGCTTACAGATCTAAGCGTCAAATGTACTTTTAGCCATCTGTTTAATTCACATCTTTCTGACACAGTGCTCAATTGGGGGGGGGGGGATGAAGCATAAATCCCACACTTGGTGAGATTGGATAATAAAACACTCCAAGAGGAATTTTTTCCTGATCCCAAATTATTTTCGTCTTATATCCAGAGGACTCATTTTGCTTTTAACTCTTCTCTTTCCCTACCACCTCATCACAGATGGTTTTCATACAAATGTGTGATCTTTTTTTGGTTTGCCTCAATTATTGTTTCTACCTTTCATTTTCTAGGGTACTTTGCAGCATCCCAAACTCTTAATTCTAAATCAGGTTAGTTATATTTCGGTATAGAACCAAAGGCACACCAATCAGAAAGCTAGGATTGAAACAGGTGGCTGTCTATGAAGACATTACAGTGATTTGGGGCCAGACAAGGTGGTGAGGTAGTGGCCATGATGACAGAAAATCCACACTTGCCATTTTGCATGGAAGCAGGAAGGTACAGGAAGAAGCAATGATGCTTTAAGATGTGTATAACAAGAAGGAAAAGAATACGAAATAAAACTGAGCCCATAGAAACAGCCTCTAATTAACTTTTCATTATAGGTAAAGGCTCTAGAGTGCCATCTCACATTTATACTAGGAGAAACACTAAATAAAAGGTATGAGTAAATTTCATTTATATGTACACTTTTTAACCCAAACCTGGAAATCAGCCCATTTGAGGATGAGCATGCCTACTTGCAACACAGGTGAATTCAAAATAGACCCACTTTGAAAGAGTCTATTTGTTTTAAAGTCATATTATTTGCCCTTGTAAGAAGCAAAATAAACAAAGTAGTTTTTTAAAAAGTTATGGGATATTCAGGCTTAAAGAATTTGGCTTTGGCAAGTTCAAGAAGCAGAAAGGGAACATTCAACTTCTTTTTTTAGATGGTGCTGAGGATTTATCCTGTTTTGTTTTTTTAAACTCAGAATCAACAACTAATTTATTCAACAATTTTGTTGTATGCCTTCTATGTGTTAGCAATGACTAGACTAGATACTAGATGTGTTAAAAATGAAAAGCAAGGACTGGTTGGTTAGCTTAGTTGGTTAGAGAGTAGTGCTAATAACACCAAGGTCCAGGGTTCAATCCCTGTACTGGCTGGCCCCCAAAGAAAAAGTAAAATAAAATAAATGCAGGAAGAATTCATTTCAAGCCAGGAGAGGAAGAAAGAGATACCATGACAGAATGGTAGGTGAGATTTTACATCAAAGCCTTTAAGCATTTCTATCTCACCATGTAGGTGGCATACCTACCTAAAGAGCAGCTCTACTCCATACGGTAGGAAATACATAGAGCTTCACAAATGTATTTCCAGTTTTGCTTCCCATTCTTAGATAATGAAGACAATTAAAACATCATTTTAAATGAAAAGTTGATGGGTCTAAATAAAAGATTGCATGCAATACCTGGCCTTCCAGTCCTCATGATAAAGCCCCCATTGGCCACATCCTTAATATATCCCCCAGGAACAGTTAGATTTTGCTTCACATTATTTATTTATTTATTTATTTATTTATTTTTAATTTTTTTTTAAGAAAATGAAATTTTATTAATATTATTTTTTACATTCTAGGATGTTGCTATGGAGCACTTGGTAGGGAGGAGGAGGGGGAAAGAGGAAGAAAATGTGATGGAAGAGGGAGGGAGGAGGAGGGGAGGGATTGAGGCCTGTGGTACCGCCCTAATTCCCATAGGGGAGACTGGAGGGCTTCCAGTGGTGGCTTGGTCATTGCTGGGCTGGGTGCATATGTCAGAGGGGTGTGGAAAAGCCCTCGCCCCCCACTGTCCCAGCTTGGGGACCCAGGGCCCTTCTCGCTGAGGCTTGGTGGTCATTGCTGGGCTGGTTGCACATGTCGAGGGGGTGTGGCCGAGGGCCAAGGCCCCTCACTGCCCCTGCTTTCGAGAGCTGGGGAAGCTTCCTGTGGTGGCTTGGTGATCACTGCTGGGCTGTTTACATGTTTTGGGGGGATGTGGTCGAGTCCCTCGGCCCCCCACTGCCCTGGGTCAGGAGAGCCCTGGGCGCTTCCTGTGGCCACTTGGTGGTTGCCACTTGGCTGGTTGTAGGTGTTGGGGGATGTGGCCAAGGCCTGGCGCCCCTCACTGCCCCAGTTCAGGAGAGCCCTGGGCGCTTCCTACAGCGGCTCAGTGGTTGCCACTGGGCTGGCTGTGGTTGTCAGGGGGGCATGGCTGAGGCCCAAGGCCCCCCACCACCCCAGCTTGGGAGAGCCCTGGGTACTTCCTGTGGCAGCTCTGTGGTCTCTGCTGGGCTGGCTTTGTGTGTGGGGGGGTGTGGCCAAGGCCTGATGCCCCCACCACCCAAGCTGAGAGAGCCAGGACACATCCTGCAGTGGCTGGGTAGTTGCAGTTGGGCTGGCTGCTTATGTTGGGGGGGCATGGCCAAGGCCCTCATCCCCCACCCTCAGGATTGGTTGCACGTGGGGGGGGCATTGCTGAGGCTCCCGGCCCTCCCCACTTTCTGGCTTGGTATCCTAGGGGACTTCCAGTCCTTCTAGGTGTTATCGGTGTTCTTTGGTGAAATGAGACCTTTACTAGTTAATACGAAACTTTGTCTCTGGTTGCAGGTACTTTGTTTTTTCTTTCAGTTCTGTGTTGGATTATTTGCTGTTCCCACCACTTAACCTCTGCACTGGAACTAATTTGTTGTTCTTTGCTTACTTCTAAAATGGGGGAACTTCCTGTGGGGACCAGTACTTGAGCCCTGTCATTGAGCTAAATTGCTGCTTTGCTGCTGATTCCATGGAGAAGGCTTTTTGTGCAGCTCAGGTTTGAATGGTTGACTTTATAGGTACTCTGGCTCTCGAGAGATCTGAAACTTTGGTCTGGGCCTGAGTCTTTTCATCAAACTGCACCCCATGCAGTTCTATATTCCTGTCTAGTCTCCTCTGAGTGATCCTGTGCTGATTGGGGATCAGATCAGCTGTCCTTGCTGTGCCCCAGTGTTCTCCTGGTGGGCCTGTCCCCTCCACCATCTGTGCTGCAAACACTTCCCATGGGAAGGGCTGTGCATTGTTCCCTTGTGATGACTCACTGGCCTCTGAGTGACTCATTTTCTTCAGTTGTTGTGGCTCCTCGCTCCCATGTGATTCCGCAGGAACCCTATCAGTGGTCTTGCTGGCCTGGGGGCCGCCAAGGCCCTCTTCTCCCCTGCTGCCTCCATGCAACTTCATCCAAAGGGCACAGCTGTGGCTTTTGCTGGCTCCTGCTCTGTGTGCTCAGCAGCTCCAGCCTGGACATGGCTGGGGTTCAAAATGGTTGGAGAGGTTTTTTTCTTTCTCTCATCATGGTTTCTTCTGCCTTCATGCACTCCGTAGGTCTCTCCTCTTCTTCCCCTGAGCTCCAGCAGTCCCAGCTTGGCTTTTGTTGCTTTTTTATAGTTGTAAATTAGTTGATTTGTGGGAGAGAGTGATACTGGGAACTGTCTATTCCACCATCTTGACTGGATACCCACATTTTTTAAATAGACAATTTTTTAGCACAGTGTTAGGTTCACAGAAAAATTGAGTGGTAAGTACAGAGTTGCCATATACTCCCTTTCCCCAACAAACATAGCTTCTTTTACTGTCAACATCCCACACCAGAGTGTTGCAATTTGCTACAATCAAGGAACCTACATTGACACATTATTATCACCCAAAGTCCATAGTTTACATTTTTTTCATTCTTTGGTGTTGTACATTCTTTGGGTTTAGAAAAATGTATAATGATATGTATCTACCATTATAGTATCATACAGAATAGTTTCACTGCCCTAAAAATCCTCTATATTCAACCTATTTATCCCTCCCTCACCCCGGTCCCTGGCAACTACTGATCTATATATTGTCTCCATAGTTTCGCCTTTTCTGGAATGTCATATAGTTGGAAACATGCAGTATGTGGTCTTTTTACACTGGCTTCTTTCACTTAGTGATATGCATTTTAGGTTTCCTCCATGCCTTTTTATGGCTCATTTCTTTTTAGTGTTAAATAATATTTTATTATCTGGATGTACCACAGTCTATGTTTTTTGAATGACAGGTTTATTGAGGTAAAATTACATATGGTAAAATTTACTCCTTTTAGGTATTTTATGTACTTCTATGAGCCCTGAAAAATATGTTCAGTTGTACATATACCACCACAGTCAAGATATACAGTGTTTTTATTCTTGATTTCTTTCTTTCTTTCTTTTTTTTTTGGTGGGTCGACCAGTTTGGGCATCCAAACCCTTGACCCTGCTGTTACAAGACTGTGCTCTTACCAACCAAGCTAACCGGTCAGCCCCCAGATATACAGTATTTTCATCTCTTGTACCTTTTTTTTTTGTCTTTTTATTATTAGCATATTCATTATTACAAATTGTAATTATTCTTTATGCCCCTTATCCAACCAATCACTCCCCAACCCCCTTTTTTGTCCCCTCCATCTCTAGTATCCTTCGGTTTGTTCTCTCCTTCTGAAAGTTCAACATATTATTGTAGTCTTTCCTTCCTTCCTTCCTTCCTTCCTTCCTTCCTTCCTTCCTTCCTTCCTTCCTTGCTTTCTCTCTCTTTCCTTCCTTCCTCTTCCCCTCTCTCTCTCTCTTTCTTTCTTTCTTAGCACACAGTTATGAGCGAGGACACATGGTATTTCTCTTTCTGTGTCTGGCTTATTTTACTTAACATAGTTTTCTCCAAGCTCATACATGTTGCTGCAAATGGTAGAATTTCATTCTTTTATATGGCTGAGTAGCATTCTACTCTGTATATATACCACATTTTCCTTATTCAGTCATCTGTATTTAGGTTGGTCCCATAGTTTAGCTATTGTAAATAGAGCTGTGATGAACATGGGAGTGCAGGTATCCCTTCAACATGATGATTTCCATTCCTTTAGATATACCCAGTAGTGGGATTGCTGGATCATATGGTAGTTCTATCTGTAGTTGTTTGAGAAACCTCCATACTATTTTGCATAATGGCTGTACTAATTTACAGTCCCACCAACAGTGTAGAAGTGTTCCCTTTTCCCCACATCCTTCCCAGCATTTGTTATTCTCAGTCTAATAGTGGCCAGTCTAACTGGGGTGAGATGATATCTCAGTGTGGTTTTGATTTCCATTTCTTTGGTGATTAGTGATGTTGAGTATTTTTTCATGTACCTGTTGGCCATTTGTATATCTTCCATTGAAAAATATCTGTTCATCTCCTTTGCCCATTTTTAAATTGGATTATTTGTTTTTTTATTGTGTAGTTTTTTTGAGTTCCTTGTATGTTCTGGATATTGATCCCTTGTTAAATGTATAGTTTGCAAATATTTTCTACCATTCTGTAGGTTGTCTTTCTGTTCTGTTGATTGTTTCCTTTGCTGTGCAGAAGGTTTTTAGTTTGATATAATACCATTTGTTTATGTTTTCTTTTATTGCTTGTGCTTTTGAGGTCTTATTCATTAAGTCTTTGCCCAGTCCTACTTCCTGGAGTGTTCCCCCTATATTTTCTTTTACTAATTTTATGGTTTCATTTCTTATATTTAAGTCTTTAATCCATTTTGAACTGATTTTGTAATATGGTGAGAGGTACAGGTCCAGTTTAGAAAATCTGAAAGCTTTCCCATTAAGAACAGGAATAAGACAGGGATGTACATTCTCACCACTCCTATTCAACATAGAATTGGAAGTACTAGCCAGAGCAATCAGGCAAGAGAAAGAAATAAAGTACAGCCAAATTGGAAAAGATGAAGTCAAACTGTCCCTGTTTGCAGACAACATGATCTTATATGTAAAAAACCTAAAAGCTCTACCAAAAAACTCTTTGAGCTGATTAACAATTTCAGTAATGTTGCAGGATACAAAATCAACACCCAAAAAAGAGAAGTGTTTTTATACTTCAATAACAAACTAGCAGAAAAAGAAATTAAGAAAGCAAGCCCATTTACAATAGTCACCAAAAAATAAAATACTTAGAAATTTAGCCAAGGAGGTGAAAGATCTCTACAAGAGAACTACAAACCACTAATGAAAGAAATTAAACAGGACACAAAAAGGTGGAAAGACATTCCATGCTCTTGGATTGGAAGAATTAACATTGTGAAAATGTCCATGTTACCCAAAGTGATCTACAGATTCAATACAATCCCCACCAAAATACCAATGGCACTCTTCACAGATATAGAAAAAACAATCCTAACATTCATATGGAACAACAAAAGACCTAGAATAGCCAAAGCAATCCTGAGCAAAAAAAATAAAGCCAGAGGCATAACACTACCCAACTTCAAATTATATTACAAAGCTGTTATAACCAAAACAGCATGGTGCTGCCATAAAAACAGACACTTGGACAAATGGAACAAAATAGAAAATCCAGGAACCAACCCACATACTTACAGAAAAGGCAACAAGAACATGCAATGGAGAAAAGACTGCCTCTTCAATAAATGGTGCTGGGAAAATTTCACATCCATATGCAGAAGAATGAAACTGGACCCGTACCTCTTGCCACAATCTATTTATCCATTCACCTCCTGAAGTACATCTTGGTTGCTTCCAAATTTTGTCAATTATGAATAGAATTGCTATAAACATGTGTGTGCATATTTTTGTGTGAATATAAGTTTTTAACTTCTTTGGGTAATTACCAAAGAGTGTGATTGTTGGATCATATGGTGAGAGTAGGTTTAGTTTTGTAAGAAACTGCCAAATTGTCTACCAAAGTGGTTGTACCATTTTGCATCCCTACCTGCAATGAATGAGAGTTCCTGTTGTTCCACATTCTTATCAGCATTTGGTGTTGTCAGTGTTTTGGATTTTAGCCATTCTCATAGGTGTGTAGTGGTATCTCATTGTTTTAATTTGCAACTACCTAATTGCATATGATGTTGAGAACCTTTTCATATATTTATTTTTCATCTGTATATCTTCTTTGGTGAGGTGTCTGTTCAGCTCTTTAGCTCATTTTTTGACTGGGTTGTTTGTCTTACTGTTCAGTTTTAAGAGTTCTTTGTGTATTTTGGATAACAATCCTTTTATCAGATATACAAATATTTTCTCCCAGCCTGTAGCTTGTCTTCTCATTCTATTGACAGTGTCTTTTTGCAGAGCAGAAGGTTTTATTTTGAATGAAGTATGACTTGTCAATTCTTTCTTTCATGGATTATGCCTTTGGTATTGTATCTAAAAAGTCAAAAGTCATCTAGATGACCTCAAACCCATGATCCATTTTGAGGTAATTTTCATGAAGGATGTAAGCTCGGTTTCAAGATTCATTTTTTTTGCATGTGGATATCTAGTTCCTTTACCATTCGTTGAAAAGACTATCTTTTCTCTGTTGTATTGCCTTTGCTTCTTTGTCAAAGTTCAGTTGGGTATATTTGTATGGGTCTATTTCTGGGCTCTCTAGTCTGTTCCACTGATCTATTTGTCTACTCTTTTGCCAGTACTCAATTACTGTCTTGATTACTGTAGCTTTATAGTAAGTCCTGAAGTCAAGTAGTGTCAGTCCTCTACTTTGTTCTTCTCCATCAATACTGTGTTGGCTATTTTGGATCTTTTGACTCTCCATATAAACTTTAGAATCAGTTTGTTGATATCCACAAGATAACTTGCTGGGGTTTGCTTTGCTTTTAAAACTTTCAACTATGAAACTTGAGTCTGAGAAATGCAATGGACTGTAGAGCTATTACTAAGTAATTCTTCTCAATCTGCCTACTTTTGCTTACCATTGTTGTTCATTTTTTTCTGTATAAACAATAGACATCAAGAGACATACTTTAATAGCAAATGATGATATCCACCAGAATGACTAAAATTTTTTTAAAAAAGAAAAAACTTTCAAAATTAAGTGTTGGTTAGGATGTGAAGCAACTAGAATTCTCATACACTGCTTATGAAAGTGAAATTGGTATAACCACTTTGGAAAAATGCTTGTCTGTTTTGATTAAATCTAAATATATGCTAATTATGGTCCAGAAATTCCAAACTGACAAGTGCATTCATATATTCTCTAAGAAACTTATACAAGAAACTTCACAGCTGCATTATACCAGATCCAGAAAAAAATAAAATGTTTATCAACTGGAGAATGAATACATAAACTGAGATACATCGTGACAATTAAATGCTTCAGAGTTATGAAAATGAACAAACTACTACCACAGGCAGCAACATGAATGAATCTCTCAAACACAATGTTGAGTGAAAGTTGTGGGACACATAAGACTACATTCTCTTTAAGTACATTTATATAAAGTTCGGAAACCCCAAACTTATTTATGATAATAAATAGTGATTACCTTCAAAGAGAAGGGGGACAGTGAGTTGGAAGGAAAATGAGGGAGGCTTTTGGGGGTTTGAGTAATGCTCTATTTTTTGACTTGGGTGATGGTTGCACAGATGTTTTTATTCTGTGAAAGTTCATCAAGCTGTTTGCTTGTGATTTGTACAAGGTATGCATGTTATATTTTTGGCAAACATTTATTAAAGACACTTATAAGCAATCTAATTGGATCTACTGAGTTCTATAAACCCTATCAAAATATCTATGATAAGTAATTTATATATTTTAAAAATTTTTACTTATTGGAAACATACTACCTGCTAGACAATGGGTTAATCTCATGAGGTAGGAATTGCCTTTTTATAGATGAGGTGGGATTCAATTTTAGGTGTGTCTGATATCAAAGCCCTTGTTCATAGTCACTTTCCTGTATGATTTCCATTATGATTAGATATTCTCATCCTTATCTATTTATGCTAAACAGCTGTGGTTCCATATATTTTCTTTTCCTGTTTTATTTTATGACACCAAGGGACAGTGAAATGCTAAGTGAATTCTTAATCGTGTTTCATGATACCAAAATAAAGTCAAAAGACATTTGTTTGCTCTAACAAGGCCAAATGACTATTTAATTAGTTAATTAACTAATTCATTCATTCATTATTTGTGTGTTGTGGTCACAAAGCTTGCATATATGTATGTGGCATATCATCTTTTGAATAATTCTTCACTTGTTTCATGACACTTAATACTTTGCTCACTCTTTGACTACAGTTGAACATTGGGCAGACAATCTCACTGAACTGTCTGTGGTGGGCATTTAAGGTTTTCTTCTCCTCTCAAGATGTACTAATTCAGAATCTTTCAGAGTATGCAGTACTTAAATTTTTTCCAGTGTGCATGGACTTGTACACAAAGATATTAAATTATATCTGTCATTGTTCATCTGTTGCCCAATGATAGTATTTGCTTAGTTCCCCAAGAGTGTTTTATAATTCCCCTCTCATTTTGACTACCTCTAATATTCATCCCTCTTCTGATTCTTAATAAACTGATGAAACTGCAGCCCCACCAGTCATACACAGGGCTGAGCACTCCCTATTAACCTTTTATGCACACTGCAAGTTGGTCATTTATTCTTACTATTAGCTTTCCACCTCTTTAATACTTTATAATCCATAGCTAAAGTGGCTCATGCTCACCCTTGACACTTTAGAGTATAAATGTTCAACTCATTTTGTCATGTAGCAACAGTTTAGAAACTTACATCAAAATTTAATGTATATATCTTCATTTGTTTATATCAATTTTCTTCACAATTTTTTAGAAACTATACTATAGAATTCCTAAAAGAACAAAAACAAATAAACATTATTTCCAAAGAGAAATATTTGCCAAAGTAATAAATTAATATGACAGGGCAGTTAAATCTTTGGTATCTTTAATATTGTAATGCATAGAGCTTGCTGAGAAGACTATTAAATAATCATTGTCTATATTATGGACAACAGTAGATCCTCATTCCGTTCAGGTATATGCTGCAAACAAACAAATCTTCCCTTGTAAAGTCTGTGTACTAATTATAGAGTAGCTACAAAAGTTTAAACTTGTTTAAAGTTAGGAACAATGATACACCCACATAGTCTCAGCTACCTTTCAGTAACCCGCCTGTTTTAAAATTTAACTTCGATTCATATTATTAGCTTTTACTTTTTAAATTTTTTGCAAGATACTTGGGAAAGGTGAAATAGAATAGAAAATCATTACAATGCAGTGGTATTTCCGCCTTGCCTGTAGGTTTAATATTTTGACTTGTTTCTCTCATAGATACTTGGTTATACATGAATATTTTTAAAATCAGTCTTGGAAGAGAAATATCTCAAAACAACCTGTTAAGTTTTATTTGTGAAAATGTAATGAAAAGTTCAAGGAAGGAGGAAGACAACTTACAATACCAAGGTTTTATTAATCTGACCTATTGCTAAACTCAAATTCCAAGTTTGAGTTTTGAAACAAACTTTCTATGGCATTTTAGCTAATCAGTGATGACTGTTACATAAATAGCTTTTTTTTGCACTACACCAAATACAAAATGCTTTCATTTCCAAATCCCTGAAAAAAATTGTTTGTGGTGACACTGAATAAACAATCTTTTGAAAAGAATAGGCCATTGCTACAATCAAGTCAATTTCAGAATTCCTTTCCCAGAGCTATTTTGCATTTTGGGTCACAGAACAGTTTTACTCCCAGTAACTGTCTATTTTGGGAGCTCACCTACAATCTGGTGACATTATGGAAAAAGTATGAAATTATAACTGTAATATGAATAAAAAAGCAAACATTCAGAGTTTAAAAGATTATCTTAGTACTTAGCTACTTTTCATTTATAAAGGTGCCTTTTAAGCACTAATTAATCCGCTTAAAACCCTGTGAGCATGGCTATAGTAGGAGAAAATCAGAGTTTTGATGAGAGAAAAGTAAAATGTTTCTAGTGGAACTATATTTTTCCATAGCTCATCTCTAAGAAGAGTCTCCTAAATAGGTAAGTCAATTAAATTCCTCTTATCTGAACAGTCAGGCTGTTCAGTAGATTAAGAAATTCCATTTTTCCTGAAACCCTTAGGCATAACCTAAAGCATTATTCCACAGTAAGCCAAAGTCTCAGAACTGAGACGTCAAGTGAGCCCAGAATCATGTTGGATATTTGGACATCTTCAGGATCGGCGATGGACTGATATAAAGCCAAATAACACTGGTTCTAACTAAAATAGGACATATTTCTAAGAAAATAACCAGTTGACTCACCATATCTAATTCCTTGCAGGTCAATAATTCATTTCTGACTCTGGCAGTTTCAAACTTTTGGGGTTAAGGAATGCATGTGGGTGTCACTGACTGCCACTGGCAGGCCCGAGGTATAAACAAGACAGAAGACCAAATAGAAGAGAAGAAGTGGTTGTGGTAGATGATCACCAACAAGTTCTTAAGGTGCCAGACATAATTCCTACCACTGTCCCAGAGGGCAGTGAGATACAAGTGTTAGCTGTTACAGCAATGGAATGAGTAAGAATAAGTTCAAGGAACAGAGACAAGGTTATGCTGGAAAGTACAGGAAGGTCACCACGTGTAATAGCCAAGTGATGGGGGAACAGTGTCAGAAACCAGGATATCACATGTAGGTAGAATCTCTGACATATACAAAATCTAGCCAGAGAAATACGTCAAATCCAAATATAACATTGTAGCAAGGAACAGCAGTGAAATTGTGCACACACACAGAGTACTCACACATATATACATGCACCCACTCCCAGACCCACATCCTGCTTTATATCTTCCCATAGTTTTATCACTTTCTAACATACTTCACAATTACTTATTTAACGTGCTCTCTCTCTCTTTCTGCCTCCATAGAATGGAAACTCTCATAGGATAGAAAGTTTGTTTTGTTCATTGATGTATACTTAGCATATACAACAGTGTCTGGAACGTAATAGTCTCTCAATCAATATTTGCCAACTGGATGAATTAGGTGAGTGAGGTTTAAGAAATGAACATGGGGCGTTCCAGAGTCGATGTGTGAAGGATACAAAAAACACTGAGCTCACTGCAATGGATTATTTATTGACTACTACTTTGAGAGCCATGTAGAATCTACCTTAAAGTACAAGTTCTCTATGGCTGCTGCTTATTAGAGAAATAGGACGGAGACCAGTATAGCTGATGTGGAGGGAGAAAGGGGGAGAAGAGAAAGGATTCAAAGAGAAAGCTGAAGGGTGAGGGGGTCATATATTCTGTAGGCTCCTGTTGTCCATTGTAACGATTTTGGCTTTTGATTCAAAGTGGGATGACATTGCAAGCGTTTTTAGGTGAGGAATGACTTGATCTAACATATTTTAACAGACCTCTCTTTGAATTTTGTGTGAAAAATAAACTGTAGGAATACAGAAGCAGAAGCAGGGAGACCCGTTCAGAGAGTACTACAATAATTCAAGGGACAGATGGTGCCTTGGAGCTGGGAGGTAGCACTGGAGGTTTTGAGAACTGGTCAGATTGAGGATACATTTCGAAGGTATAGCCAATGGAATTTCTTTTTTTTTTTCTTTAAACACTTTAGTGAGGTATGACTGACATAAAAAAGCTGTACATATTTAATGTATACAACTTGATGAGTTTGGAGATAAGTATATACCCATGAAACCATCACCACAATCAACACCATAAACATATCCATTGCTTCCAAAAATTTCCTCCCTTCCTCTTTATTTATTATTATCATTTTTAAAGAACACTTAACACAAAATCTATCTTTTTAGCAAAATTTTAAGTATACAATACAGCACTATTAACTATAGGCACTGCCTTGATGGGGTGGATGTGGGCTGGGAAAGGAAGTAAACGAGCCAAAGTTGACACCAGTGTTTTTGGCCTAGGCAAATGGAATCCTGGAGATGTGTTTAATGAGATGGGAAAGTCTTGGTAGGTTGGAAGGTGGGGAATGTTAAAAAATATGTTGAATATTTTAGCATGTTTTCAGATAGTATGTTCTCCCTTAGATGGGAATGGGGGAGTTACTATTTATTTCACTGTTGATTGTTTAGCTAAGTAAACAAAGTTGTAGGTAGGGATTTATTTTTGTTTCTTTCTTTTTTTTTTTTACTTCTGAGAATTGAATATGATGCAGTACAAAGAATATTCAGAATATATGTCAAAGATATATATTATTATATACTTATCAAAGAGGTAATAGATTTTATTACTGTAGGTTGTTTATGCTCACTAAAATAAATTCAGTTAGTGTTTTAATGTGATAACTCACCAAAGGAAATTAAGTATTTTTGGTGCCTAGCTGTCTCCTTAAATTGATAGATAATAGTAAATTATAAATATTAAATATATATGTTGATAAGGTGAAAACCACTAGCAAAAACAAGATCAATGTGACAACCAGGTATACTACATTAAACTACAAAGGTTACACACACACACACACACACACACACACACACACACACACACACACACCCTTCAGAAGTTACACTGCTTCCTGAGTGTTAAATCCTAAGGAGTATATTGTTGTTTTCATCCATTAAAAAATCTGCACAATCTCAATATGGCTAAAATGAAGGCATTTGCTAAGCAAAAATTATTTGGAGACACATCCCCGTCCTTTGATCCAGAATTTCACTTCTACTAATTTGTCTTGTGGTAATTTTAAGAATGTACACAAATATTTACATCCCAGAGTGTTTCTTATAGCATTTGTTATAATAACAAAAACTGGAAAACAATTTAAATATTCAAATCTTGAGTATTAAATTATGGCATACTTATACAATGGAATACTATGCGTCCGATTCAAAGAGTGTTGTAGAAGTGTATTTACTAGCACAGAAAAAACCTACCTGACATACTGAGTAAGAAAAGTCAAGTTAGAAAACAGTATTATATATGACCCCATTTGGAGGGTGGCGGGTTAATCTATTTATGAACAGAAAAGTTCTGCAAGTGTATACCAGAAAATGGAAACTAGTTATCAATGGTGGGATTATGGGCAATTTTTATGGTTTTCTCTATTTTCTAAAATAAACATGTAATACTTTCACAATACAAATGTTCAAATGCATGGAACAACAAGGATTAAAATAGGCTAAAGTATTTTGTGATTTAGAAAGATACACAAGTCTTGTTTTCCCTGGAGACACACCCTTGTTCATGCATCATAGGATAAACCTCTAACAGCATGTTATTACTGGCACTCCCTGGCTACAATATTTCTGACTGAGATTAGTATAAGTAATGAGTTGCCAAATTAAGTATTTAAAACCTTCACATAAAAACCCTTCAAATGTGAGAACTGTGGCTAAATATTCACATGTCCATAAGATTACTTTCAGGGTTTTACCAATTACAGTAACAATTAAACAAATAATTACTTTGGATTCTCACAGATCCTTGTGTGCTTTTTAGTTAGCTATACAAAAGAGGAACTGGGGAGAAAATTCTCAACAGAATCGAACAGAGAGCGAGTATCTTTAATTTTCCTATTAAAGACCCACTTTTTCTCCATATGGCAAGGAAAATAATGTATATGGAGCCAACTCTAGATTATGCAGGGTCATGAGGGACAGAAACAACGTGGATAATTGAAATCCACTGATAATCCAGAAACCTAATTTTACCTAATAGTTGCTACCACCTCTTGGACAGAACTCTTCAGTAGAGCTGCTAATGAGAAGCATAATTGAGTGGTCTGAGTTCATCTGCTCTCAGTTATCCTTTGCAGGTGCTAATGAACAGTGAAATGGTCAGAAGGCTGTCAGCCAAAGGAAGCAATAGGAGAAAAAGCAGGACATGGATAAACCAGAAACTGGATAATCAGTCTCCAAATGGTTGAGCTGACTGTAGTGGGGATCAGCTATTAAATATCTGCTTAACTAAAGTCCATGAAGATATGTGTCATGAAACCAGATCTTCAGACTAAGAGTTTCACATGTGCATATTCTAGCTTGGTTTTCATGAGTTACAACGTAGTCTTAGAAATTCATTATACTGTTGTGATTTTCACTCGTGGCAATGATAGGATATTTATTGTTAGAGCACAGCTAATCAACTGCAGGCTCCTCTGCTAAATATGGCCAACAGGCTGCTTATGAGTCAGGACTCTGGCAGACAGCCCTGCTTTTAGACCAATGGGGATGTTGTTGACTCACTCCCATGCCTTTCTGGGAGAGAATATAAGCATTGCTGGTATCCAAATCATTTTTTAAAAATTATTGCTCCAAATTCATGTTTTACTAAACAGCATTTTGAAGTATTGTTATGGTGAACATTTCGTGGTTTATGTTAAGGATCTGGTTTTCAAGAATTGTTGAAAACAAATGTTTTTAGAGTGTAATTATTTTCAAGTATTACATAATAAAGTAATATTTGTAACTAAAACTGTATCTTTGATTAGTAATTAAGCTCTCAAATGGTTATGAATTTCCTTTTATAAGGCTGTACTTTAGGACAAATTGCTTAATACACTCACTAATATTCAGAACTTCAACTATATCTACATATGATTATTAATGCAGCTCTCTATAATGGTAGCAAAAATGATTTCCATTTACGGCAGTAGTTTAAAACAAAGTGCACTATAAACTATCTGATATTTGTAAATAAAACTGTATCTGCACATGAATATTAATTATGTTTTCTAAGCATTGCAAGAGTAATCGCCATTTATAGCAGTCATTTTCACTAAATGAGATTTTTAATCATTTCAATATCAACTGTTAGTTTTTGATCTTGTGCTATAGGAATATATCCCTTTGCCCACACTTTGAGCAAAAGGGCAAATAAGCTAGTTTTATATCATGTAAGTTGTTTACGCCACTTGAATATTCTATACTACTCCCCAACTTTTGCTTAAAACTAAAGAAAGTAATTTTCAATTTCGTTATAGGGAACATTCACTAAATTCTACTTAACTGAAAAATGCAAGTCCCTCAATTACTGCTTTGTTGAAAATTTGGGTAAACTACAGGCCTATTCTATTTGCTTTTGTGAAATATAATGACATGAGTAGATGAATTGTGAAATTTATCCATATCGAGCACTTGCTATGTGCCTGACCTGATAGTAAGTGCTTTATATGTATTGACTTACATAATATGTGCAAAAAATTCATGGGAAGATGGCACAATGATATCTCTAATTTATTACAAATGAGAAACTGAGATTAAGTAATTTGTCAAAATTTACCTAGAGCTCATAAGTGGTAGTGCTCAGATTTAAACCCAAGTAGTTGACCTCTTAAGTCAAGCTTTGTAATTCTCCATGCTGTATATTTTTACTTAGGTTTCTGTTGCCTAAAGTATGTAGGTTGAGTATTACTACTTTTTAGATACTCTAGGACTATCTTCCAACTTTTTTCTGTGTTCATCTGATAGATGTGTCTTGCCTTCATATAGACCTGCAGAAATTCTGTTTAGTGCTAGATTTTTTTTTAATTTGGAGGCTGGCGGGTATAGAGATCGAACCTCGGACCTCGGTGTTATCAGCACCGTGCTCTAATCAACTGAGCTAAGCAGCCAGCTCCCAGTGCATAGATTTTGAATTACTTCCCATGTGTTTATCAACTTGATTTCTCCTTCAGTTCATCCTTTCTGTCTTTTTATTTTTTAACCTTCACCATTTAATGCCTTCAGTTCCCTCATGGACATGGATTTTTACTAAACAAAGAAACAAACAAACAATAAGGAAATCATTGTAATACGATGCATTTGCAAAGCACTTTCACATGCTTGCTCTCATTTTGTTCTCACAGGTTTACTTGTTATTTTTTAATTATGAAAGCTATTCAATTGTAGCAGGAGTCCTAGAGTGAGAGGCTAAGTGTGGTAGTGTCCACTGTAGATTCAAACATATCCAGGCATATCTAGATGCCCAGCAGAGCAGACTAATCAGAGGTCTATTTGTATGAGGGCTTGAGGACTCTGGTGTGAGCTGTAATAACTGGACAAGTTGAAATTGATAACTGCCCCCAGCACTAAGACTTCTCCCTGAGCTTTGGGAGAATAAGAGCCCTCCTTTGAACAAGAATTTAGTTGAATAGATGGGAAGAAACTAACTTTGAGGTGAAATATTGTTGAGGTCAACTGGTTTCATCAGAAAAAAAATGGCCTGTGTTAGAGGGGAAAGGGTGGTTGTGTCAAGTACATGTGATCTGTGCTGTGCTGGAGGTTCAGGGCCAGGGCAGTGGTGCTGGGCTCTGGGAGATGATCGATCAAATAAAAGAGCTTTAGCATTAGAGTCATCCTAAGAACTCAAGAGCATAGCCAGTGCTATTTGTGGCTTAGTGATACATTAATGTACACGTAAGGCCGGAAATAACTGCTGGAATGGAATAGAAAAGCAACTAAGGCTACAACACTATGGCTGGTGTCCAGAGGTATTATAGAAACAGTAGTTGCCACTAGAGCACAGGTCCAGAGCAGCAGAAGCAGAGATGACAAAAACCATGAGGAGGAGGAAAATGATCACTAGCTATTCATAAACCATGGGTGCCGCTCCTTGAACCTACCCCACCCTCTTGAACCAGAAGGGAGAGGTTCAATTCCAGAGACTCAGCTGTTGGAGGCTGAGAGACTGTTTGGATTTTACTATTATTGTGACTGTCTTAAACCACACACCCTCCTCCTGCCTCATTGGTAGAGTCTAAAGAAACAAATTTACATGCAAATTACAGATATTTACAATTATTTGTCTATCACTACCAAAACCAACCAACCTAGACAAATCCTCATTCAATTTATCACATCCCAATTTTATGTAAACACAATTCTTGAATAGTCACATCTTCCCCCTACTAGTGGTTCTATTTCCTTTTTTTTACCATAATTTGTTTCATTATTTTTTTCTTTATTTTACACAATTATTGAGTGCCTATACATGTAGAACACTCTACAAGGCCATGTGGGAAACAGAAAGGGGGCTATGACATAGGTGCTTTCAGCCTAGTGAAGGAGCCAGAAATGCTCACAAATTATAAAATAACATCCAAAACACAGAGAAGTTCAGGGATAGTACTGAAAAATGGCTGAACATGAAATCTCTCATGTTCTAGGTCCCAAGTTGGTGGAGGAGCCATTTTATGTATTCTAGTGTAGTGGCATAGCCAGTATTAGTCCTGCCTGGATCAGAAAGTTGGAGAGACAAATAGTTATTTTCTTTTTCAAATCTTTTTCATATATAGGCATCAGAATTTTTGCTATGTTGGATAATCTTTATGGTGAAGTTCATAGATTCAAGGAGCCTCGTTTATACTATGTCTTGGCATAGGAGAAGAGTAGGTCTAGCTTGTGGCCAACAGAGCATGAGCCATGTGATCAAAGCTGTTATGGAGAACCAAAGAATCCATATAAAGAACCTAGCCAAAGGAGCAGGGGAGAGAGGTATAAAACAGGAGTTAAGCAATGTGGCTGCAATAAGAAGGCTGCCAAGATAAAGGAAGCATGCTGAGAGGTGGGATGAGAGATGAGTCAGGAAATACTACCTGTATGTGTTAGAATATAGAGGCAGCAACCTTTTGTGAGGCCTCTGTGGCTTCACCTGTGGGTAGGAAAAGTTAGTAAAGCACCAAGGCTGATCAGATTTTCTGTTAGGATAATCAGATTTTACTGTTATTTTCCCCCCAATTATTTGGCTAACTGATTTTAAAAGTCTTTTTTTTTTTTTTTTGGCACAGTTGAATATCAAGAAATGGTATGTCTACTCCTTACAGACTTCTTTTGAGAATGGTGCTGTTACAGTGACCTGATCCTCCTTTTGAAATCACAGGGAGACAGGACTATGGAGGAGGAGAATTCTGGTTCTGAATCAAGAGGGTGGCCCACCCAACCACATGTTGCTTATTGGAGATACTCTTAAAACTCAGCCATCTAGAAATGACAAAAATAAATGGGTTAGTGAACATTTGTATGACAGTCTCTAACAAAATGAAAACTGATGTGAATATTGGTGTCAGATAAAATATCATTTAAGAAAAAAGCATTTAAAGAAACAAAATAAGTTTATATTGATTGCAAAACATAATAGAAAATGAAGGTATTTTAGCCATGAACTTTATGCACTAAAAAAGTAACATCAGAATTCATTAAGCATATGATGATAATGTTAAAAATAAAAGGAGAAATTGACAGAAACAGAATTACAAAAGCTTAACATGCCATCGTTAGCCTCTGGCTATTAAGTAAATTAAAAATATGGAAATATGAGTACAAGAATATTCATTGTATTATAATATGTAATAGCAAGAAATTGGAAACCTAAATGTCCATCAAGACACTATTGGCTAAGTATATTATGGTAATCCATACCACAGACCATCATAAAGCCCTTAAAAAATGTGGTGTCTCTCTAAACAATGGCATAGAAAGATGACTTTGCTGTGTTATTAAGTGAAAAATAAATTAGAGTAATATGTTTAGGATAATGCTATTTTTGTAAAGACAGAGCTATATATAGTGTATGTATATACACATTCTCTATGCAAATACGTAGAGAAATGGTTGCTAAAAAGTCGTTACCTCAGGGAAAGATTAAGAGAAACTCACTTTTTTACTCTGCACATTTAGTTAGCATTTTACATATTGTGCTTGTGTTTTATTTTTGTACATTTAGAAAATATTTTCTAAGAAAAAATTATAGACAACTTGAGAAGAGCAATAACCATAGACAAAACTAAAACATAAGTGCCCAAGAATTTCTCCCAGGAAATTCTCTCAGCCTATGTAGGTTTACAGGCAAATTCCCATACCATGTAGTCTATTCAAGATCATCAAAATGATTACAAGCATCTGGACTGGACTTTAGTATTTCTTTTGCTTTTTTGGTAGGGTTTCTTGAGTATGTTTTGTGGCTGTCCAGCATCTGAACCTCCACTTTATACTTGAGGAATTCCCCACAGTGTGAATATGGGGAGAAGGCAGAACTTGCCTTCCACTTCAGGAACCAAAATGGCCAGATACTGACTATTTCTGCCTGCAACCCTAGGTTGTAAGTACATGACCTAGGTTAAACCCACTCGATTCTCGATCAGGGGCTTAGAATCTAAAACAAAGAAGCCGGAGCAGGAAAGACTTCCTTCTTCTGACAGTGAATGTTGTCTGCAGTATCTAATATCCAATGGTAGCAATCCTAACAGTGTGCTCAACAGACTTCCAGTGACATAATGTAGGCTATAGTGCTTATCCCTATCCTCCTGTGGTACCTGCATTCATACTGATCCTAGGTCTTCAGTCTTCCTATGAATTCTGTGAAATATCTAGCATTCTTCCAGTAAACTCCATGTTTATTTATATATAAATAAATCATTTTCTGCTGCTTAAAATTAAGAATCCTAACTGTACGCCTACTCAATATATTTTTTAGTCCTCATAACCTTGGTCCCAAAATGTGGACAAGATATACCAAATCCACTCATATAGATGAAAAATAACTATATAAAATAATATTAGATCAAATTTGCTATTACATGGAAATAATCTATCATAACTATCTAGGGCTTATTTCAAGAACACAGAATTTGTTTTTTTTTAAGACAGGTTATTTATGTATAACATCAATAAATTAAAATAAATTAGTATCTCCATAGATGCCTTAGGTAAAATTTAATACTCAGTCCTTCAACTCAAGAATAATTACTAAGTACCTACTACATGCCATGTACTGAGCCAGGCACTGTGTTTTATAGATGAATAAGACATGGTCACCTACCTCATGGAGCTTATAGTCCAATAAAAAGAAAGATGAGTGAACATATATAAGATACAATGTGTTAAATGCTTTGGTAGGGGTTCACATACATTACTCTGGTGGCATAGGAAAGTGATTTTTAGTACAGGTGAAAGGTTCAAGTAAGGCATCTTGAGTAGGTGATTTTTGCTGTGTCCTGAGAGGTTGGTCTTAGAAAAGAGATGGGGCACCTCATTCCTTGACATTAAAAAGGATGAGAGAATGCTGGCTGGTTAGCTCAGCGGGTGAGAGCATGGTACTGATAACACCAAGGTTAAGGGTTCAATCCCTGTACTGGCCAGCTGCCAATAAATAAATAAATGAGTAAATAAAAGGGATGAGAGAAGAATAGATGAAGCTGAAGGTACATCATGTGTGTCGAGAAAGGATAGAATAGCAGATTGGATTGCCAAAAACTTGCCCTTCCCACTTTATTTCCTCTGCACAGCTACCACCATAATCCAAACCGCTATAATCTCTGGCCTAGACTCCTACAATAGTCGCCTAAGTCTGCTTTCTGTTTGTACTTTTTCTCCCTTCTAATTCATTCTCTGTGTAGGTGAAAAAGTGAGATTTAAGAACATAAATCAAGTCATATCACTCCATACCTAAAACTCTTCAGTGGCTCTCTGTTGCTCTTAGCATAAGACCTTGCATCATCTGATACCTCCCCTCCTTTTCAGCCTCATTCATATCGCTTTGTCTGTTCCTTACTAGACTCTACCAACCATGCTTTTCATTTTCTCCTTGAACACATCAAACTCTTTTCTGCGTTTGGTCCTTTGGATCACTGTTCCCCCAGTAATCCAAAGCAACTTTCTCCTAACCCCACAGCCCCTTCACTGCCTGTGTGCTTTTACTTCCTGTCTTGTTTTCCTCTGTCAGGTCTTACTTCAAATGTCATCTCCTCAATAGACCTTAACAGACCATTCTCTCCCATTTACTCTTTACCACCCTGTTTCTTTTCTTATCACACAACTACATTTTGTATATATCTTGTTTACTTGTTTATTCCCCTACCTTCTCATTATAATGTAAGCTCCTTGAATGCAGGGACCTTGTCTCTGTCTTGTTCACCGTGATGTCCCTATGACAGACCTAGTGGCTGGCACATGCTAGCTTCTCAAAAAATATTTGTTGAAGGAATTAGTCTTTGCATAGCAAAGACTCTGTAAATAACGCTAAAATACAAATGTCAAACTAGAAAAGATATTTGCAATATATAGGCAATGTGTAATGTCTAAAAAGTTAATACTGATACACCTATAGAACTGTTACAAATCAATAAGTGAAAGAATAACAACCAAATCAAAAATGCACAAAGGATATGAACAGACAATTCATGGAAGAAAAAGTACAGGTAACTCCTACACATATGAAAATATGTGGAAATATCTGTTAACCATAAAAATAGAATTTTAAAAAATTATATATTTTACCTGACTAGAGTTGCACATATTGACACAAATGTTAATATCCAGTGTTGACAATCTCATATACTGTTAATGAAAGTATAGATTGATACAATCTTTTTGGAAGGCAATTTAATATTTTCTTTTAAATTTTATTATTGCATACTATTTGATCCAGTATTTCCACTTTCAGGAATTTTTCCTACAGAAATAAGTAAATAAGTTTGAACAGATACCAGGTATTTTTCTTTAATTGTGTACATCAATATGAGACTGCTTAACTATATTATGGTAATTTATACAGCATAATAATATGGTAATATTATGAAGCATTTCTATATGTAGCAGCTTGTAAGTATGCAGAATATGACCTTAAACTTCATCTTTGGGCTTTTTCTTCCTTTCTTTTACTTCCTGAACTTCCTGATCCTTTCCCTAGTCAGTCAGAGCAATCTGCATGGGTTGGAGGTAAATTGGCAAAGTTATAGCAGAATTAAAAGGAAAAGAGTGAACATACACTCTCCGTTGTTTTGTCTCATTTTGTTTTTAATTTCAGACAAGTCTGTGGAGAAACAAAGGGGAAGGCCCTCTGGAAAGCAGAACATAGTGTTCCCGACAATACAAAGCTTGCTAAGAAAACAGGAGAAAGGACACTGTCTACCTGCTCCAACATCAGTCATTCCGGAGAAGAAATTAGATTAGAATCACGTGGGTAAGAGGGTGTGTGTGTGTGTGTGTGTGTGTGTGTGTGTGTGTGTGTATGTTGGTGGGGGGTAAAAGACAAGTCCTTGGCGGTGGTCATAAGCTAGAGACAGAAAGAGCAGACCTAAGGGAGTATGGATGATAGCAGGGAATCGGCACTGAGGGACACCAAGTAGTCTATTGGTGACTACTGTCAGGGAGCCAGACAGAAGCTGAATTGCTACCAGCAAACATTCATCACTAGTCGGGAGAGTATGTGACTCTGCTGAGGAGTCATGTCATCTTTTATCTGTGAGACAAAATTTTGCTTTAAGATCTTCCTGTGGCTCTCACTGCCCCTCATTCAGCAGAAGTAGGCCTGAGCTTTTCTGGGTCCCATCAAAACTACTCTTTGTGAAATAGTCCTTGGTGATAGCTCAAGTAAGTCCCCCAAAACAAAGGGTGATGGTGGTACAGTAGGGAAAGTCCTGTTATTGGTTCTTCAGTGGGACTGGACAGTGGTAGAGAAATCTACTTTTGTGATAGATAGATAAATACCGAGATAGAGATAGAGATAGGTAGAGGTATATATACATCAAACTGCTAACAGTGAGTGAGATAGAATGAAGAGATTCTATTTTTACTGTTTAATATATTTCAGTATTGCTTGAATTTTTTAATAATAATAAGCATACATTACTTTTATAATGAAAAGGTCTCTCTTATAAAGAACAGAAAAAGCTATTAGATGATGTGAATGTTGCACTTTATCTGACTTGTTGATAAGGAGAATAAATTAGGCATTCCTTCAGAAGCATTTAATGTCTATAACAATTATTTGGTAATGTCATCACATATAGAATGCCCAGTCACTTGGGGTCAGGACATCTTCAGTAGGAAGCAATTATCTTCTCCAAAAGGCATTTACCAAATGTGAATAAGCACCAGTTTCTCAGTTCCCCACCCTTACGGCCCCTATGTCTGTGGCTATATTTCTCTTACATGTTATTACAGTGGGTGTTTTGGGAGCTTCTGCTTCCACCCATGAAGAATATCTCCCATCGGACTTACCTTCCTGCCAGAAACAACTAGAAAGATGTGCAAAAGATATGAAACAACTCTTTCCAGATATTAGGCTGGCCATACCGGATTTTGATCCCCCAAAGAAGAGAAATAAATGAAGGGAGCCTTACAGCCACATTAACTTTCTGGTGGAGATACTTTCTTTTTTTATGATTTATTTTTATTTTATTTTATTTTTTTGGCAGCTGGCTGGTACGGGGATCTGAACCCTTCACCTTGGTTTTATAATACCGCACTCTGACCGACTGAGCTGACCAGCCAGCCCATTTATTGCAATGTGTTGATTATACTTATTTGTGGGGTACGGTTATATTTTAATACATGTATACAATGTGTGATGATCAAATCAGGCTAATTAGCATAATCTTTATTGCAAAACAATCATTTCTTCATGATGTGGATGTTTGATCTCCTCTCTAGTCTAGCCATTTGAGAAAATGCAGAAAATTATTGTTAATTACAGGTGCGCAGCTTGACTATACACCAATACAACTTATTTTTCCTATCTAGCTGTAATGCTCTGTCCATTAATCAACTTCTCTATACTCCCCCCTTCCCACCTCTAGTAACCACAGTTCTACCCTCTCCTTCTAAAAGTTGAACTTATTATTCATCTATTTATTTTAGCTCCAGCATGTAAGTGAGGACATACTGTATTTCTCTTTCCATACCTGGCTTATTTCATTTAACATAATTTTCTGTCTGGTGGAGACACTTTCCCGACCCAACAGTGGCCCAGGGAGAGGGAATTTCACTGAGTTGAGACCAGTGCAACTAGATTTTGTGAGGCAGAGTACTGGAGAGCAGGGAGCTGTATAGAGAAATGGCTCCAAAAATCTACACTTGAGTCTCCTTAAGTCTTTGGCTGAAACCAGTCTGTGTACATGTAGGTGAAACTCCATCAGGTTGGACAGAGAACAACTGTTAAAGAAAGAACAATTACCAGGAAGATTTAAGCCAAGCAATTTCAAGAGTTCATATGAAGCTGGGAATCATTTTGGTTCCTACTGACCAGAAAGAAGAGACATTGTTGAATATCCAGGGCATTTAATAGACATCTCGGAAGATCATACCTTAGTACTGAGGCTAATAAAAAGCTTAAATACAAACCTCAAAAGCATTAAGATGATCTTTACTTTATTTAACTGCCTGCCAGAATAAAGCCTTTTGCTCTTTAAAGGAATATTGTAAAATCTAGCAGTCTACAACATAAAATTCACTATGCCCTCCATCCAGTGAAATAATTACTAGACATATGATGTAGCAGAAAAATGTGATCCATAAGCAGAAGGAAAACAGACCCTGAAATGAGAGATAATGGAATTTGCAAAAAAGGACATTAAAACAGCTATGATATGTATGTTTCATAGACTTAAGGAGGTAAAAAAAAAAAATGAACATAATAAGAGAAATGGAAGATGTCAGAAAGACTAAATGGAACTTACATCAATGAAAAATACAATATCTAAAATGAAGATTTCACTGGATGGGATTAACAGTATTAGACATTGCGGAAGAAAAGATCATAGCGATAAAAACTATGCAAACTGAAGCATAGAACTGAAAAAAGACTAAAAAAAGTGAAAGGAGCCTCAGTGACCATATCAAGTAGCGACCGTATCAAGCAGCCTCACATACTTATAATTGCAATCCTAAAAGACTGAAGGGGGAGGAAAAATATTTGAAGAAATAACAGCCAAACATTTTCCCAATTTGATGAGAACTACAAATGCACACATCCAAGAAGCTCAACGAACTCAAAGCAGGATACATAAAGTGGCCATTTGTATTTATTTGTTTGTTTTATTGTTCCCGGAATTCTGGCTTTTTAACTGGCTTTTAATCTAATTCCTTAGCTCTATTTTTCCTTGTTTCTGGCTCCCTGATCCAGTATCTTTTCTGATTTCTCAAAACTGATTGCCATCTGGACCAAAGGAAAAATAATGTCCATGTTGACAAAGGGGAAAAAATGTAAATTAGTAAAATACCCCTTTGTATACCCTGAAACTCTCTCCTCAGATGAGAGGTCTCTGTAATCTCTGCCTATCACTCTGCCATGTTGGACCTAATGATAAGTCTCTTGGGCCCTACCAGTGACTTTGTATTGTTAGGTTTATTTTATAATGTGCCTGGTAATATTGCTACTGTAATGTACTGGAATGTTTTGAATAAAAAGAACTGTGTCTTATAATTATTTCTATTCCCCAAGTGTCTATTTAGTGCCTTGCACATAAGTCAATCAATAAATATAGGCTTACTGATTGATTAGACCAGTGGTCTAACCAAACTCTAGCATGCAATGGAATCATGTGGAGGGTTGATAAATCACAGATTGCTGGTTCCCATCCCTAGAGTGTATGATTCATTAAATTTGGGATGAGGCCTGATCATTTGCATTTCTAACAAGTTCTCAAGTGATGCTGATGTTGCTTGTCCTCAAACCACATGTTGATAATTACTGGATTAGACTGTATTTGTGAAATTCAACTGTTGAAAACTCCTACATATATTTCAAGTCTCTCTTTAAATTCTACCTGTTTCACATAGAAATTCCTTCTCCACCAGAACATAGTAGCTTTTATTTCTAACATGTATTTCATATCTTTTCTAAATCTCTTATAATATTAATTGTAGTCTTTATTATTTATAAGTTGTTTATGTAATGTGTTTATTTTGAACACTAGGTTGTTTTTGAAGGTAGAAGCCAATTTTGTTTTTTTGTTTTTTTTTGCTATTTTGCGGGCTTTTTTTGGTGAATGGCTGGTATGGGGAGATCTGAACCTCTGACCTTGGTGTTATAACACCACACTCTAACCAACTGAGCTAACTGGCCAGCCCTAGAAGCCAATTTGGAAGCCATACACATAGTAGGTTGTCAATGCTCAGTAAATGTGTGTTGCTAGAAGTAGTGAACGAATGAATAACTGCTTGGCAGTGAATAGCTGCAAGAACTAATTCTTCAAAAGCCAGACCAATTAACAAATTGATATTTTTTCAAATATGTACTATAATGTGTATATTCCTATATAGAGAAAATAAATTACTTATTATAAAATAAACAACTAGGAGGTGGAAGTGGACATAGAACTAACAAACCTCAGTTCCTGCTACTTTATCTGTGCCAGGTCAATGAAGTGTTAGATAGAATTTGTGTCCCTGAATTAAGAAGAATAACTCAAACAAGAAGTATCTAATTACTCTTCACTTTTAGTCCTAAATATTGTTAGTGGCACATTCTAACTGCTTGGAAAGGTCAGATATTCCCTCCAAAACTCCATCTTTTAGGAGGAACAGCTCTTTAACCAGGGTAAAGAACACATAATGTTAGAGAGGTAGAGTTTTTGGTGTGAGAAACAGAGAAGACCAAGCTTCAGATGAGTTCTTATGTGAAAGATGTGTTAAGATGAGCCTTCCCCATGTTGAGTGCCCCCTCATACTCCTTTTTTTATAGGGTGAGGTTAGTGTCTGGGGCACAGGAAGCAGTTGAAACAAGTTCTACTCTAGGTTTTTCAGGGAAGATTTTCTCTTTGTGGGTCCTCTCACTATCAGAGTGTAAGGCCTGAGGGTATAGGGAAAGGAGGGCTCAAGACCAGGGAGTGGTCCCTAGATAAAGGACTAAGAAGTCCCTCTTCTTACTTCCAGTCTGAGCCATAGGCTGGGATGCGGTCAAAGAGCCATCTTCATTCATATATGGCCCAGCCTAATTTAACATGAGGCTATATGGAGAATTGAGGCCACGGCTCTAGCTCGAGTGCAGTATGCATTTGTCTCTTCTGTGCTATGTATACTCCTCAGGAACCTCATACAGGAGCAAGCAACATAATAGAATCTGAAGATTTAAAGATTTGGGATCCCAGCCATCTCTCTTCCCATCAGTGCTACGACTAACATATATGTCCTATGCTGTACTCAATTATGTAGGACTGAAGTCTGTTTCATGTAGAGTATCTGATTATAAACATCTCAAAAGATAAATTTGCTGTGACAATGAAATAGTATCATTATTTTAATTGAAAAAGTAAATTGTTAGTAGGATTCATTTTATCTTTTAAAAGAAAATTTGACAGCCATGCTACTTTTGTTACAAAGCCTGAGTTTTGCAATAGATATTATAAATATCATGATAACAAGCTGGATTGGTTTTCTTAGAATAGGTTCCCTATTATTTTATTCCCTAGAGGACATACCTCTTCTTAAAAGTCTCCTCTTTGTTTCTATAAGTTCTCTACCAGTCAACATGTTCATATTATGAAGAGATAATTTATCATCAGTGCCAGCTTATCAATAAAACCATTTTCATGGGCAAGCCTAAATGATCGTATATTATTGTAAAAGAGCACAGTTGGAATAAATTATAATTACATTTCTTTTATGCTGATATGAAAGGTTATTTCCTCAGGTCTTTACTCACACCAAACTATTAAACGTGTATTCTAATAAGCTACATTCAACTTTTTTAATACACCGTCTTTATTGGTTTCTTTCTATCCTCCATTTCATTTACTGATCTGCATTTCTGTTTATGCCAGCATCCTCTAATAATGCCATGACTTGCTCAGCAAAATCCTACCACTTCTGGCAACTGACCAAGCTTACACAATGTGCTTTCACATAAAAGCTTCCTCATTGCAGACTGTTATGTGAACTATTTTGGTAGGGATTTTATAATGCTGCTTTGTAATTAAATGAATGAAAATTAAGGATCCAATTTCAAATTAGCTTGTTCAAAGTCATTATCTATCATTCTGACCAGAAAAGCAGTAGGCTCTATGACATTTGAATAATATGCTAGTGGGAAAGACGTCACTTATCCTAAGTCTTAATATTGTATTTGTATTTGAACATAGTCTAATTATATTTAATAAAATGTAGGAATTTATAAAATATGCAAATCATTTATTAAGATTCATTTTTTAAAACTAAGATAGCATCTACAAGCTTCCATGTAATTTACTAAATAAAAATACTACTGTAATTTAACCTAAAGCATTTGCAATGAGCTAATCATCATGTATTTATTTTGAGAGAAAATATTTCTGAAGGTTTAAAAATGTTTAGTGATATGATACATTTGTAGTTTCTTAATTGTAAAAATTCAAGTGTGCTCATGTTTTATCATTATTTTAAATGAACATTCTGAAAGGCAATTAATTTTTCATGGATATAAATATAAAAGTAAATCATTTTCCTAAAACAGACAACCACTATGACATGAACAGAGACCCAAAATACATGCTCCCTGATAACTTCCATGAAAGAATATAGTACCTTCTTTTGTATAGTGTTTGCTAAGCTGAAATTAAAAGTAGCTGAGTGACAAACACAGACAACTTTCCCAAATGTTGATTTTGAAAATCTGTGAATATATACAATAAATATTATATAGTGTTTATTTTTCACTGCCAAAATAAGTGGGACCTGCATTAGCACCAGGTTGTAAATCCAGAATGACCGTTTTTTTTTTCCCTGTGCGTGTGCACGCATGTGCACATGCTTGCATACAAAGAGAGAACTTCTTGACAACTGAAAGGAATTCACCAGTGATCAGTCACTGGTGTCAGAAGTAAGAGGTAGTTAAGGGAGTGCTGGTAAATCCCACCTCCCACGCACACTTTTCTGACAACTGGAATGTGATCCTGGCAGAATGAAAAAGAAGCAAATGTGTCAAATATAATGATGGTAAAATTAATGCTTGAAGGAGTAGCTCAGTCTCTCTGTCACTTAGCCCTACTGATATGTAGTTGCTCCATTTTTCTCGACAGGTAGTATGTCTATCTGCATCTTATATCTAGGAAGTTGTGTGGTTCTGTGGACCTGGATATATTACCTCTGTTTTAGAACCAGTTTTATTGAAATTACGTAACAATGACCATGATTAGAATATTAAAATCTTGATATGCTATGGTATTCCAAACAGAAGGAACTTCTGTCATCAACTTATATTACAAATACACTAAATTCAGAACTCAAGTGAATCTATTCCCTTTAAAAAATATTATAAACTTTATGTTAGAAAATAGGAAAAAAACACAATTAAGCAATTATAAAATTCATTGAAGTCAACACATTTCCATTATGGAAACTGTATGTTTAAATATGGGTTCACCTGTTACATTAGATAAGTTTTAAAGTCTTTAGCAAGACTCTTTTTCCATATCCTGCAATATGATTATATCATTTATTGAAAGTTTCTTTCTCTGATGATTTGATTTCTTTCCTCAAAACACATGGAAAAACCTTGAAGAAATTACTAATTTTTACATTTGTTGTACTTCAGGACAATTTATTGAATTAAAAAATATGTAGTACCATGTTTATGAATAAAGTAAAACAAGAAAATACGAATATGTTGTATATCCTTGTCATTTTAATACATAACATTGCTGGCTCTTAAAATCCAACTTTCATGTGTAAAAGTACATATTCGGTTTGATACAATTATGGGGGAAAAGGTTGACTTCTTATGGTTTATTTCAAGGAAATTAAAACTAGGATGAAAAAGTCTGTTATGATGAATTTATCCCACATTTCACAGCTTGACAAATGTTCCTAAAACATGACTTCTATTTTGCCACTTCCTTGGTTAAGAAACAGGCATGTATCTGGTTTACTACCACATTAAATCTAAACTTCCCTTCCATGTTTCTGAGGCCCTCCATAACCAGGCCTTCCTTTCTCTTTCCGACATTATCTCCAGCTTATTTTGAAACATACTTTTTGTATCAGATGCTAGGCAAAGCTTTCAAAACAAGAGGTCAAGAGTTGGAAGGTCTACTGAAAACTGTCCTGATTGTGAAAGACAATCAGCAGAATTAGACGAATAACTCCCACTCTCAAATACATGATGGAGCCCTCTGGTTTCCAGTAGTTGATTCCTTTCCTGTTTTCTAGCTCCTAGTCTCTCTTCATCAGACTTGTAGCATTTCTTCATGACTTCTTTTTTATCACCCTTGCTGACGTCTATGATAATGTCTCCCACTAAGAATGTGTCTCTCATTCAAGGCTTTCTGTTACTAATCGGGTATGTGTTCTGGTTTCCTAACCCCTCCCACCATTCCAGCTCAACCAAACAAGTTGGTTTCCTCATGGCCCTACCTCATAGACAATGCACATTCTTACCCAGAATTAGTGCAAGTCTTTGCTTGTACTAATCATCATCCTGGAATGGCCCCATTTAGCTCTAACTTATTCAATTCCTATTCAGGTCACAAGACCTAATTCAATTTCTACCACCTGCATTAAATCTTCTGTAGCTGCTCCAGCCCACTAGGCTTCTTCCCTTCCCCACCCCCAAATTCCTTTTCACTCATTTTTACTTTCAGCAAATATTTATTTAGGTTTTTCTATATGCCAGACACTATCTTACAGCAGTGTAAGCCTGTGCCTTAGAATTTACAGTCTAGTGGGAGAGATAGACAAATGATGAAACAATGTAATAAGAGTTATTATGGGGAGAATAAGAGAGTGAAGTGATCTGTCATGGGGTCTAAGTTGGATGGAGAAGAAAATGAAAGTAGAAGAATGGTTAGACATAAAAGCATAGAGAGGTCAAGGCACTAGAGGATCTGCAAGGTCACAGATCAAACGAAGTGGAAGTAACAGCGTGAGGGAGCTGGAAAGGTAAGAGGCTGTGGTCAGAGAGTAGGATTTCTCAATTTAAGATTTCAAAAGTGGAGCAATTCTGGATGATAATGAGTTCCAAGACATGACCATGGGAGTGAGTGGCTAAAGGTCAACATTATGCTCCTTCATTTCCTATGGGTTATTGAGGGACGTGGTAGGCAGAATTCTAAGATGACTCCAGTGACCCTTGCCCTTTTATAGTCTCTTTCCCTTGAGTGTGGGTGGAACCTATGAATGTGTGAGACATCACTCACTTTGATTATGTCATATTTTATGGCAAAAAGGATATTGTCCTTGTAATTGACTAATCACATGAACCCTTAAAAGAGACTGGGCTCTTCCTGGATAAAGTAATTTGTAGCATGACAGGGATTCAATACAAGAAAAATTCTCCATCGCTGGATTTAAAGATGGAGGAATCCATGCAGCAAGGAATATGAGCTCTAGGAGATTAGAGCATCCTGATTCACAGCCGGCAAGGAAACAAGGATTCAGTTCCACAGTCACAAGGAACTGAATTATGCCATGAACATGTAAGCTTGGAAGAGGATCTGAGTTCCAGATGAGAATGCCGCCCACCTAGCACCTTGATTTTAGCCTGGGAGACCCTGTGCAGAGAAATCAGCAGTGCTGTAAACAGATTTATGAACTATAGAACTGTGAGGTAATAAATGAGTGGTGTTTGAAGCCCCTAAATTTGTGGTAATTTGTTATTCAGCTTTAGAAAAGTAATATAGGGTATAGTTTATATCCAATAGAATGCACCCATTTTAAGTGTATAGTTTGACGAGTTGTGACACATGCATACATCACTACAATTAATGTAAAGAACATTAACATCACATCCAAAATTCCCTCATGTTCCTTCACCGTCAATCCATCCCCTAGCAGCAGGCACCCACTTGTCAGATTTCTGTTGCTTAATGTGTTAAATCTTGACTCTGTCTCTTGCTGTCTGTCTGCCTCTGCCTTTGTCTCTTTCTCTCTCTATCTCTCTAGTTTTTTGAGGGCAATTATCATTCTCATATGTTTTATATCTCCCAATGTTTTTTAAAGTCACCATTCTGAGTCCATAGAATGACAATGTACATTTGGTACATAATCTCTCTAAATACTTGTTAGTTTATTAATTAAAAAAATATTTGCTGCACCCTCATTCTATGTCTGGGTCTGTTCAGGTGCTGGAGATATACTAATAAATGAAATTGTTAGTCCATCACTTAGGTAGCATATACACCAAAGATTTCAGGAGTTTGATTTTTTTGACAGTGTGATTGGCTCCCTGTCTGTGGAGCCTCTAAAATTCACTGCTTGGACTGTATAACCCCTATTTATATCAGCCTCACCTCCGATATTTGGATAAAGCTGTCTACGTAGCTTAAGGCTCAGGTTCTCGGAATTAAGTATCAAGTTTGTTTTGCTGCCTGATGCCATGAATTTATATGTGATTAATTAACTAAGCCTCTTTCTTTGATCTTTGTCCAGCATTCAGTTCTTCTAGGCCTGAAGTCCAACTGTATCCTTCTTGGAACATGGCTCTCAGCTCTGGCTGAACACTAGAATCACTTGGGAGGACTTTAAAAAGTACTGATGCCTATTCCCACTGCATTTGGCTAGGGCTTGAGCATTAATACTTGTTAAAAGCTCTAATGTGTCTAATAATTCTAATGTGCAGCCAAGGTCTGAAACCGCCTCTCTAGTCCTCTCATGGAGTAATGTCCTGCTCTTTGAACCTGTATCTGTGGCTGGGCTCCTGCTTCTGTTGCCCAGTCTCCTTGATGCCAACTACTGTAGCAGCCATGACTAGCTATCCTCTGAATGTTGACATTCCCCTTCCTTATGGTAGCGTGTAACACATACTGTACGAAGTGTACGACTACCCAGGGCGCACCCAATCTCCTTTTTGCATGTAGGTATGAGCAAAAGTGAGGTATATCACACAGTGCCAATGTGGCTAAGAAGCAGGTATATCTTCTCTACCCTATCTTCTCTTTTCTGTGATGACCACTGAAACCATGTGTTGGACATAGCTCGTAAGATGAAAGGAACCTGGATCCTTGAATCACCAGATGGAAGGTATCCCACTGAATACTGCATCAGATGCATTGTTGTAGATGCTGCTAGCTGCCTCCCCAATATCTATTCTCCACTTATCCTTATAAATGGACTTCTATAAATTTGGGAATAGCAATGTGCCAAGATGGACATTTTATATGTCATGGTCTCTTTTACAGACAGGAATGCTACAAGCAGACATGTAAGCAGAAATAGTCAGGACTTCTTGGAAGTCTGTTTTAAAGGGTTTGCTGTGTCCTTCATCTTTTCTTCCTCTGTAAAGGCAGATGTAACAGTTGGAGTTTCAGCCACCATTGTGTAATCTTCAAATGAGGGCTGCACACCCTAGGGATGACAAATGAAGACAATAAGGGAGACTGGTTCTCTGATGACACTGAGAGCTGCCATACCAGCCCCGATGTAAAAACCACTAGATTTTTAATTATGTGAAAGAAAAAATAAATCTCATGTAAACCAAGACTTTTCAGTTATCTAATACTAAGAGCAGAATATAATTCCTAACTCATATTTGCTTAATGTCATACTTTCCCTACTTTCAAGGATCTTATCAATTATCACCCACTGGCTCTTCCTGCCATCACCTGTCCATCTATCTGTACTACCTTCTGTAGCGTGCTCTTTGGATCTTTTCCTCATGAATCAGTCTTGTCGCTGATCCCTGGTCATCTCCAGTTTGGTCTGTCTTGCCTTTAAGAGAAACCTGTCACATTTGATCTAGGTTACAGTTGAGTATATGACAATTACTTTAACGTAGACTCTAAAATGCTTCCAAGCTGATATAAATGCAACGACTTGATGCTCTCAGTATGTTTTCTATGTCCACTTTTCTCAGTGCCAAATTTAGATGGCCTTGCCAGCTCCATTTTCAGGTGAAAGTGAAAGAACTACTAGTATATAGATTATATGACGGACAACATCCTGTGAAATCCATCATTCAAGGAATAGAGGAGATTGGATAGTGTGACCTATGATTTATAGGTGGGAAGACACCACTTATCATCTCTAGAAATATCTGTTATACCTATTGGCTTTTCTCATGCTGTGTAGTATATTGTTTTCCAGGTAGGGTAAATCTCACATCCTTATTAGAGTTGTTTATTTCCTTGTATATCCATGAAAGCAGGAAAACGCTAAAAGATGCTCATAAGATAACTCATGGGTGGGTAACATTCGTTCTCAATCTGAGAGGTTGAGAGTGAAAATGCGAACACAGCATGCTCTGGTTGTTTGAAGAACATCATTTGACAAAAGCAGCAATGAAGGGAGAAGAAAGGCAAACAGCAGGAAAGTCCCATCTGTGGGTGGCTCTGTGGCTTCTGATTTGCCCATTAACATGTTGACAAAACTAACTGAAGATGGGTAGCTTTGTGTATTCATTAATTCAAACAAGAAAAAGAAAAAGGTAGCAATATCTACTGAAAAGTCAGATCAAGAATATTGAATATGTTTTTCTAAAGTAGACATATTTCAACCAGGAAACTAAAATTCCTGTGCCTGGAAGATCTTGCATTTTTAGGCTTTGTAAGCTCTAGTTCTTAAGGTTGAGTTGATTAAAATGAACTATTCTATGCAATGGGGTCCATATGTTTAAAATTCAATTAATAATTAAATATTTTCACTTGGCTGGTCTTTTTATTTCCTTGTCAGTATTCTTTTATGTTAGCCTGATTGTTAGTTTCCCAAAAGTCTTAAGTTAGAGTTATTCAAATGCTGATAAAAAAAAAAGAGAGAGAATAGCTATGTACAGGCAATTTGTAATCTTTTGTGCTTATAAGAGAAAGTAAAGTCAGGTCATATGAAAAGCACAAACCCTTTCTCTGTCCTCAAACTATTTTAATCATTAGTTTGATCATTTTTAATCATCAGGTTGTTTTGATCTTTAAAAAACTGCTGATAAATCGCCCAACTGACTATATTATTTAACCTGCATTCCATTTCCCAACCTTTTCTCTAAGATTTGGTTGGGCAAATACACCTTTATTGTGTTGAAATGCTCTGAATCTCCAACATATCTTCTGCAAATTTTTGGTCAATAAGGTGGAGGTGGTAGTGAATGATTGATGTGTTATTCTATTCTGGGTTTCAAGACACAGATTCATCACTACTGGGACAGTACCTAGATTAGTCACTTGTTAATGATAGATAAAAAAGAAGGCATGATCAAGGGGGCCAGAGACATAAAGTCAGCCAGGAGACTAGAGCTGAGGAAGGATGAGGTCTAGCAGAAGTCATGGATTCTGAGAGGTGAGAGTCAAGGAACCTCAATTTGCTCTGCATGAAGATAAAGATGGAGTTGAAGCAAAGCAGGAGACTTTTACAGTCAGCTTTGAGGTTGATGCTATCCGTACGTGCAATAGAAATTTTAGTATTTAAAGCACCAGTACCTTCGATTTAGACAAAGTCTTAAGTTCTGGAGAGTTTTGTCTAGTAGTATCATAACCTGCACTGCTTCCACCACTAAGCCTGTTGATCCTTTTTTGAATCATTGGGAAAAGAAAGAGAACAGTGAATGGGTGGGTCCTGGTTCAGGGGGATTGCCCAAGCTCTGTGACTAACTCCTACAGAAAGTGGCTCTCAATACCAATGCTCATGTCCAAAGGATTGGAGATGGCTCAGATGTGCTTGGCAGGGCAATAGGTGAGTCACAACACTTCCATTTTTAGAAACTTGTCCTATGGAAGTAGTCAAGGATATGCCCCAAAAGATAACTATAAGTATGTTTTTCTCAATATTGTTTATAATAGAGAAAAAAGCTAAATGTCCAGCAACGGTAAGGGAATAGTTATATGAGGGTACTTCAAAAAGTTCATGGAAAGATTCATATTGACTTTTAATTCTATTTTTCCATGACCTTTTGAAGTACCCTCATATAGGTATGGTACATACCTCCATATAAGGGAATACATATATACAAACATAAAATAATATTTTAAAAGAACATTTGTTAACAAAGATAAAGATAACTGTAAAAAGAAAATTAAAGTATAATACATAAAAAATAACAATCCCCCCCCAGCTCTCTATCCCCATTATCCTGCATTATTCCTGCTAATAGTACTTATAACCATGACATACTTTATATTTACTTGCTTATTTTTATTGTGTGTATCCCTCTCTCCTCATGAGGACAGGGACTTTATTTTGTTTACCATTCTATCCCCCATTCCTAGTACGATGCCTGGCATAGAGTGGGTGCTTAATAAATATCTGTTGAATGGATGGCTGAATAGTTATAGTATGTGTTGTAGAGCAACACAAAGTACAGAAGCACAGAAGAATGGCTTGAACATAGTCTGGATGTTGATTAGGGAAGACTTCCTGGAGGAGGTGATCCCTGAATCTATAGTAAAGCATGGAGGGGCCGAGCCCGTGGCGCACTTGGGAGAGTGCAGTGCTGGGAGCGCAGCAGCGCTCCCACTGTGGGTTTGGATCCTATATAGGGATGACCGGTGCCCTCACAGCGCTCACTGGCTGAGCGCGGTGTGGCCGGTCTCAAAAAGGACAAAAAAAAAAAAAAGCATGGAGAAGGGAAAGACTTTTGGAGTTATCCTATTGCACACAGACTAATGGTCTAGAACTATAACAGAGCCATGTTCTCAACTTGAAAAACCACTTGTGACCTAGAATCTTTCTACTGTGATCCATTCAATAGTTGGTCTTCTTAAGAGTTGTCTGCCTATGGATACTGCAGTGGATTGCCTGGCTTTCTGGAGGGAACAACCCCATAGCTGGGTTCTTTCCCATTCTGTCCTTAACTAGCATCCTCTCTTTTTTCATAGGTTCCGGATGCAGAAGTCCTGCCTTGGTTCTTCCCTGAGCCTGTCCATATTATAATGTTTCCCTCTTGTAGTGTACTTTATGCTCCAAAAATCCTATAACAAATACGATGTTATATAGAAAGTTCAGTATCTTTATATATTATTATAGGTTGAAATATTCCACCATAACACATGGGAAAAACTAGATAGAATTATTTTCTAATAAAATTACTTTTCTTTCCCATATCAAGCATCCCCATACCTGGATAATAGTATCAGCAACAGTAATAACAATAACAACAACAATATCAGTCCGTATATTTGCATATCATTTGACATATTTTCAAGGTCCTTGTGTATATTTTCTCATTTGAACCTCATGAAAACTATATGAAGTAGGCAAAGTGACAATTATCACCATTTTGCTGATGAGAAAACAGACAAGCATCTGGACTGTTACTTTCCTATCTTTGCAAAACATCTTAAACTTTGGTCTTATGACTTAAAGTCCTGAGACACAATAGAAATTAGGGGAAAAAATTCTCAAGTGGCATCTTGCTTCTATAGGAAAAAAACTGCACACATTGTGTTAATAATCTATAAAAGGGGGGTTAGGGTGGAGATGGAGGGCATAGGGAACTTGTGCCAAAATACAGAAAGTGATTTTTTTTGGTCATTATTGTGTGCTCTGATTAAGAAAGTTGCATAGATTTCATTTTGTTTAGAATTAAGTAATTAAAAAGGGATCCAGTTCATGGCGTTTCAAGTAAACTTGAATTGGAGAAAATGTTGTAATAAATGAAACCTATCCAATTAAAGGTTTATTTTTAAATATGACAAAAATATTTGAGTGTTGCTAAAACAATCAGGGAATATAAGAGAAACACATTAAGAAATGAAAATAAAATTCCATTTCCAAGAAGTCATTGGCTTTCATATCAGGCAAAAAAGAAAATGAAATGAAAACATTTAATTTTGGTTAGTAGAGTAAGATAAAACAAGATGTAAAGTAATAGAATGGATTTCTTCATGAACTAAAATATAAAAAATTAATCTTCAGTTTTAAATATTGTATCTCAAAAATTAAACTCTGCCCATAAACTAATCAATATATGGCCCATCTTTATTAAAGAGCTAGATTTATTAATTTTCTTTATATTGAACACTTTATTATTCAATATAAGTGTCACAAAATGAAACACTTGGAATGTGAACTAAATTCATTTATATTCCAAGTATCGCATTGTCAATATTAAAATTGCAGGATCAAGTTCAAATTTTGTTATCAGTATTAAAATTAGTCATAGCCAATTTAGTTATTTGAAAGAATTATAATGTCATCAAAGGTAATTAGATATGTAGGAAAATCAATTATATAGGACCCATGCACAGTCTTAAAATAAAAATAGCAGTTGGTATATATCCAGTACAAATGTACCTGGTACTTAGCCAAGACAAAAGCACCAAGGTAATTCCTGCCCAGATTTATGTAAAATAAAATTACATGGCTTCCAGTTGTATTGTAGTAATACTGATAAAACAAAGAATGTTTAGTCTTTTGGAGTAAAGGACAAAAATATTTAAAAGCATGCCATATTTTATATGCACATTATAAAGTACAATATGAAAATAATCAGACTCAAAATCTGATGGAAGAAGTTCTGCAGATGAATAGCCACTATTCCCATACCCTACATCCAGCAAAGAGAGAAGTCCTCTTTTACATTGATACTTTGCATTTGAGTGAAAATACTATAATAAAGATATAATAATCATACACAATGGGATTATAGACCCTCTGACTTGAATGTGACCTTGAATACCATCTGATCTAACCCCTTAGTTTACTGAGACAGGGCAAAAGCTCTTATGTGACTTTCTCAAGGCCACAGGGCAGAGCTGGGACTGGAGGCTAGATTTTCTCCCTCCTGGTCCCAAACTCATTCCTCTGTAACATATTGCTTTACACTTTAGACAAAGATGTGACTTTACAAAGCACTCAAGATTTTTAGAAGTCAAACCAAGCGTGAAGATGACAATTTCCAGACTATCATACACATAAGTGCTCTCTTTACAATGAGGTATGATTATAATAAAAAATCTGTCCTTCATAAGGCCATTGCATCAATTTACCTTTATTCCCCAAAATCAAGCAAGGTAAACCCTTTTCTTATTTTGATATGGATGATCTGATGGGGAACAAGACACAGGTTCAATGAAACCCTTTCAGCTTCAGTCAATGAAATTCTTTGCCAGCTTTAAAAAAGCAATTACTTTAAATTTTAAAGATCAATATTTGGATCAATTCACCTGCATCCAAATTCATTGTGAAGATGCCTGAGACAATTGGAACAGCTATGCTTTGATTTATTTTAGTGGAAATATATAATCACGGCTGAGGCTTACTTAATCTTGTCCTATGTTCAGAAGTTCTTTGATATTCCTCTGAAATTCACCTATCTCCAAGCTCATGATTATGTTTTCATGTTTTTATAGTCTCTTGCATTTCTCTGGAATAACATTTCCATTTCTTAGACATATCTCCATATACTGCCTTTTCAACATTTACTTAAAATTTTAACATAGACTGATGGCCATCCCTCCTGATCCCCTCTCCCCACATCAAAAAAAATTCTTAACACTAGGAAAAAACGAAGTCAATTAAGATACAGATACTTGGTAGATAGCTAGACACCCTCAGAACTTAAGTGACTAACTCTACCACATGGCAGAGCTACATATTAAGGTTATTTAAGGGTAGTTAAAACATCCTAAATTATTAATTCAGTAAATGCCACGTGTTATCCTCTATATGTAATCATAAGAAAACAGTCCAAGGGATAGTCTGTACCCAGACACCCTAAAGATAGTCACTCAGAAGTTGAGGTTATGGTTGAATTGTGTCCCCTAATAATTCAAGTGTCAAAATCCTAACACCCAGTACCACAGAGTGTGACCTTATTTGGAAATAAGGTCATTGCAGTTGGAATTAGTTAACATGAGGTGATTAGGGTGGGCCCCAATTCAGGATCATTGGTGTACTTATAAAAAGAATAAATTTGGGCATTTGAACACAGAGACAGATACTCACAGAGGGAAGATTATGTGAAGAGACATAGGGAGAAGATGGTCATCTACAAGCCAAGGAGAAAGGCCTAGAACAAATCCTTCACTCACAGCCCTCAAGAGGAACCAACCCTGATGTCACCTTGATTTTGGATTTCTAGCTCCCAGAACTGTGAGACAATAAATTTCTGTTGTTTAAGCCACTCAGTTGTCTACTTTATTATAGCAGCCTTGCCAAACGAATAGTTGCCCATCTGAAGTTTCAGACAAAAGCAAATATTTTTAAAAGTCACTTTATATTGATTAATTAAAGGTCATAAAATAGGGTCTACAGAAGTGACACCTAATAAGGCCTTTAGTGTATATGAAGATCTTTAATGTATATGTTAGATTTTCTCTTTTTTTGGTTGAGAGAAACACCTAAGCTAACTGGGGAATTCAGTTAAACAGAACATCAATTTCTTAACTACTCCAATTTTATATTTCAAAATATATTTGAGGGCCCTCTAAAAGCCATACATAAGGGGTTGAGTGGTAAACAAAAATCAGTTGTGATCTCTGTTCTCATGAAGCTTTCAGGCATGTGAAATAAAGCGTGTGTGCACGTGATTTTTAAATTAACAGGCCTGGGCCGGCCCGTGGCTCACTCGGTAGAGTGTGGTGCTGATAACACCAAGGCCGCAGGTTCGGATCCTATATAGGGATGGCCGGTTTGCTCACTGACTAAGCGTGGTGCTGACAGCACCAAGCCAAGGGTTGAGATCCCCTTACCGGTCATCTTTTAAAAAATAAATAAATAAATAAAAATAAATTAACAGGCCAAGACAAGGAAAGGAACGGGAAGGAAACCAACGTCTAAGTTCTTACTTATATATTATCTCATTTAATTTTCACAATAATTCTATGAGATTTTTCTTCTTATGATCTCCAATTCAGAGATGAAGAAGCTGAGGCATAGAGAAAATAAGAAACTGAGAAGTGGTGAGACTGCAATTCAAACCCAGATCTGATTAACTCCAAAACCTCCATTTGTTCCACTAATCTACTTTTCAGAGAGAAAGGAGGAGAAAAGGACAATGTACGCATCCGTGTAATTCATACAGTGCCACATATGTATATTTGGGATTGGACCATCAGTACATGCATATCTGAGGTAGATATTAGGCAAAGTTCTACATCTGGGAATTGGATTCAGCCCAAAGATACCAATTAATATCTGAACACCAGTTACTTTTTTAAATTTACCATCTATTTTGTTTTTATTTTGTAGAAGCAGAAATTTTTAAATTTTATTTTAACTTCTCAATACACATTGTAGTTGATTTTCGTGTCCCCTTACCCGTTCCTCTTCCCCCTCCCTTTCTCTCACCCCCACTACATCATATCTGTTCACTTGTCTTCACAAGTTCAAAGAATTGTTGTGATTGTTGTGTCTTCTCCCCCCACCCTTTATTTGTTTGTATATATATTTGTTTGTATGTATAAATATATATATATATTTATTTACTTATTTTTAGCTCCCACGAATAAGTGAGAACATGTAAAACCATTCCTGTTTCTTAGCAACACATTTTTATCAATCACACTATGCTATCACTTACCAAGGCTTTTTGTGTCAATCATATAGCAGTTACTAAGGTATTGATTATGTATATCTCTTCCCCTTCAAGTGTGAATAAAAGGCACTTTCCAAGGTTGGTGAATTAACAGGTCATGGATGATCTCCGAAACCTGATTTATCTATACATGGAGATTGGCTCTGTGGTCCAGAGATAACATTATATTTGACTATTTGATTGTTTCACAAGAAATATTCCAGACTGCCAAAAATTGATTTACAATAAAAAATACAACTCTCACAGCAGATAGAATGCTCATGTTGACACGACCAAAGTGTTCTCTCCCTGTAGGAAGCCCTACCAAACAGAAGGGTGGCTTGAGGAGCAAACAAGGAATGTTACCGGGATGAAATTAATGTGCAATGACAACGGGCTCTGAAAGACCAATGTGTCCATTTCTGCAATAGCTTAGAGAGCATAAAGTGCCCTATGGCCCTGTCATTCTCTCCCACGGACAGTGCTAGTATGTTTTGCCAAGGCCTTTGCTGTTCTCCTCTTCCTAAATGTTCCTGTGTAACTAAGCCCACTCTCTTGGGAACTCACCCTTTCTCCCTATATGCTAATATATTCTGTTAGTCTTGCTCTAAACTGGGAGCCTTTCTTTTTCTTTAATGTGTTTTTCCCTATCTATGACATGGTCCATTAGGCCTTGATTTTATAGTTTAACTCCTGGAGGGTAAAATAATGTCCATATTATTCGAAGGTTATCTCAGTCTTGCCTATCTACACTTCCCCCTTTTCTTCCACATACCTTCTACAGTATGCAAAACCTTACCTCCTTATTTCCAGACAGAAGTTTTCTCTTTTGTAGTTTTTGCCCTCCGGGTTTTTGTAAAAACTTCCTGGCTATTTTTAAAGTAGACTATGCCACTTAATAGAAATTTTAAAGTTCTTTAAGGCTAGGTAGGAGCTTTACCATATTTTTCTAATGAGCATTCTTATTTATGGGTGAGAGAAAGAAAAACAGATTTTCATAAGGAAACTGATTTCAAGTTTACAATAATACATGTTAATAAGAAGTGAAAGTAAATATTAATCATGAGATGTTTAAATTTTTTCACCTTTTTGTCATATGTATATAAATAATGTATTTCAATAACTACATAATTATATTTGCATACTTAAATCTAATATTGCAAGCATTCTTTCCTTATTGAAATGGATGGATTACTGGAAAGTTCATGATAAAATGTAGTGCAAAGAGCTCTAGACATGGAGTCAGCAGTCCTGAGTTCTTAACGCCCTTCCTGGGCTGGTTTGTTATGTGGCCCCTGGCAAATGCTCAATCGCCTAGTGCTCTGGCTCGTACACCTATAAAATGAATATAATGCTGGGGCATGGGTGACAGCAGGGCAAAGGTCTTTAGGTTTGGCTGGGATCAGGAGTCTCACTGGGAAAAGGAACAGAGGTGCTTAGGATTACCAAGGCATTCTCATAAAGGGGATAATACTTGACCTATCGAACCCAGAGAGCACTTGTGAGGAGGATCACAGGAAACTGGGATGAGGAAATAATTTGCAAAGAATTCGTTGAAGTTGTTTAGAAAGAACAGGGTAAGATAATGACTTTCCTCTTGACACTACATGTTTATGTCAAAAATGCTAAACCTACCGGAAACGCTAGGCCCATCTGGAATTTTATTTTTCCTTTGAAAACATTTCCAGATTTTCTTTACTCTCTGTATTCATTCCTGTCAGCTACTACTTCTATGCAGATAATCCTCAAATCTATCCCAGCCACAACTTTTATCTTGAGACACAGAATGGCATTCCCAACTGCCTGCTGCAGATCTCCACTTGGTTGCTTATATACTGCTGCACAGTCAGCATTATTAAGGAACTCATCATCTTCTGCATTAAACTTTCAACTACCAACAATTTCCTCTGTTGATACTGCACATATGTAACCTCAGAGTTAGCTTAGACTTTTCTTTTTGCCCAGTGATTTGCCCAGTGATTTGTCAAATTCTGTCTGGTCTAATACAATAATATCTCTTGCTCTTTTATCTTCATTTCTCCTTTCTATTCCTATTGCTACCATCTTATTTTGGTCCCTCATTACATATCATTTGAATAAGACTTCTCTCTGTTTGCCTTCTTTTACCTGTCTTTAATCTATCTCCCACAATCCTGGAGAGTAATCTAAAACACACGTCTGACTATAACACTCCTCTGGTTAGTTAGCTGTACTGGGTTCCTGGAGCCTACTTAGGATATAGTTGCAAGGAAGGCTTTACATCACCTGGCTCTAACCAGCCTCACATTTCACCACTGTCACAAATATGCTTCAGCCATTCTAAAGTACTTGTAGTTCCTCTAATCTGCTGCGGTGTCTCTTGCTTACTCATGTTGCTCCCTCTTCTTGGAATACCCTTCCTGCCTTCTTATTTATTCATTTTATCTGCCTTGCTAACTGCTACCTGGCCTTCAAGAGTCAGTTTAAGTATCATCTCCTCCAGAAAGCCTTCCTTAATATTTCCCTTTGTGTTTGCATGGCTCCCTTTACATAATACTTCTATAATACATTCTATTCCAATTGTTGATTTACTTCTCTGTAGTCTTCACTAGACTGTAAGCTCCCTGAGGACAAGGATTTTGACTCATTCATCTTTGTATCACCAAAGCTAAGAGTGTTTTGCTTTTGAACAGATAAATACATATGTGTTAAATGAACAAATAAATACAAATTTCATTATTAAGATTCTGACCTGTATACCATGGGGCAGAAATTAAAACATATATAACCAAGACTGAGGTTTAATTTAAGTGATTTACTAGAATCAAGTTATCAGGAAAGACAGGGGGAGAGAAAAGCAATCCAATAATGATTAAAGCCCAGGAGATGGGATTAACATACTAGGGACATAGAACAAAAGCCAAGATAATAAATCAGACTAAAATTTTTAATCTGAGCAAGATTAAGATTGTGAGTACCAAAACATGGAGACAATACAGGGAGACTTGTTGCTGCTGAATCAGTCAAGGCCCTCAGGCTTTGGTGAGAAGCTTTGAGTAGTGGACCAGCTCCTGAGTGAGAATGACCAAAAGGTGTATTACACCTGGGCCTCACGGATGACAAGCATTGGCTCAGACAGAAAATCTTAGTGACTCTAGAGATCTGACAGATGCAAATGTATGCTACACTTCCTTCTCCACATTATAAGGACCAGACCAAAGTATTCCTATGTCTGAAAGCTGAAAATAATGCAACATGTGGTTTAAAGAAATCAAAAAATTTCGGGCCGGCCTGGTGGCGCACTGCTACAGTGCGCCGCTTGGGAGTGTGGCGGCGCTCCCGCTGAGGGTTCGGATCCCACATACAGACCGGTTCTGCTCGCTGGCTGAGTGAGGTGCGGGTGCGACACTGAGGGTTGCGATCCCATTGCCAGTCCCGGTCCGGTACGGGCGCGACACTGAGGGTTGCGATCCGTTGCCGGACACGAAAAAAAACAAAAAAAAAAGAAATCAAAAAATTTCATATTGAATTGGCCTTTAAAAGGTTATTTTTAATGGTGATTTTCATAGTTAATAAAGCCATTAAGTACCCAAAAGGAGTGAACTTATCATACTCTACATTTTAGCTTTAATGTATAAATCAATATGCAATTGACTTAATTAAGGAAGCTGCAGATAGTTCTTTCACAACATGACTCACTTTACATTTGTAAATATTTCAAGTGCAAAGATTTTTGCTATGAGATGTGTGACTTTTACGAATCTTAAACGGTTTTTTAAATAACTGTGAACTGATTCCACATTAAGTATAGATCAGAATACATTGGAATATGTTTCTTAGGTCTGAAACTTTTTCATTTTGCTTTCAGTTACATTTCTTCCACTAGACATGCTTTTTAGGCAATCACCTTAGCCTAATTAACTCTCTGTTGCTCCAAAGAGGCTGTTTTTTCTTTGGCGAAGACAACAATTCTTCTCCTCTGGGGAGATATAGTAACAATAAAATGTGTAAATAAAGTTACTGGAGTAATTTTAGTAAGGCACATTGATAGCTTTTGGAAAACACCAATATAGTCTGTTGAACTGCAGTAATATTTAGCTAATTTGTTGTGTTATTTCATTCATCATGTTGTACTCTCTACCTAGAGTATAAATTCCTTGAAGGCAGGTGTTATGTTTGATTCATCTTATGTTTCACAATTCTTGGCACATAGTTTATACTGTATAAATATTGAGTAAATGAACCTATGAATGTGGCTTTACACGACAGTTTTGCTGTGGTAATGAAGACTGGCAATTCACTTATTTAACATTCTTCATATTCCACCTCTGCAATATTTATAACCTATTCTCCTTCCTCTAACTCTTTAAGTATTAATGCCTACATGGAAATTTAGATGACCTAAGGCTAAAGTCATCAAATTTGGATTAAATCTTACTCATCCATTACAGTAAATAATTTTCTTAAAATCTTTATTTTAGACAGTATATTTTTATTGGGCACAAAAATATAATTTGAAGTATCAATTATTTTTAAACGAAATATTATGCTTCCTTTTTAGAACTTCTTTATTGGAGGCATGGAGCCTATATCTGGAAAGAAAATGGGTCATCTGGTGAATTCATAGGCTTGAAATTAAAGGCAACCTTGAGGAATTATCTAAGACATTTCTTGGACATCCACCATAATATCTGCAAACAGTTCAGGCCAATTCGTATTAATATTATTTTGAGAGATCCTCTTGCTGAGAAAGTTCTTTCGGTAACCCACTCTAAAGTTAAGAAGAAGTTCCTCTTTATGTGTTATCTAAATCCCTTCTGGGAAAATGCCAACTTATTTCCTCTTTTCTATATTCAGTGAAGATAGAGAATGAATCGGCCAGCCACCTATTTAAAACAACACTTTATATACTTGATGGATGGTTTGAAATTATCCTGTCTTCTTGGCTTTGGTTTATTTGTCATCACTTGTTGCTATGGTCTGAATGTTTGTGTCCCCCCAAAATTTATATGTTGAAACCTAATCACCAAGTGATGGTATTAGGAAGTAGAGTCTTTGGGAAGTGATTAGGTCACGAGGGTAGAGTTCTCATATATGGGATTAGTGCCCGTATTAGTCTGTTTCTGTTCCTTATGACAAAATACATGGAACTGGGTGATTTATAAAGAAAATAAAATGTATTGCTTACAGTTTCCGAGTCTAGGAAGTCCAAAGTCTAGGGAACACATCTGGTGAAGGCTTTCTTTTGTGGTAAAACTTCTGTGATGGAGAGTATCACATTGCGAAAATGGGGGAGCAGAGAGAAAGCAGAGGGTAACCTTCCCATTCACTCTCCTTTTAAAGCCCTCAGAACGTGCCCCTGACCACCATTTTTATTCCATTCACTATTGCACGGTCCTACAATCCAATCACCTCTTCAAGGCTCCACCTTTCAACTACCATAATAGGATTTCTCGCCCTCTTAACAGTCACAGTGGGGACCACGTTTCTAATACATAAAACTTGGGGGACACAATTAAACTTCAATGAGTTTGGGGAGGACATTCAGTCTACTACAGTGCCCTTGTAAAAGAGGCCCAAGAGAGACCCCCCGACCGCTTCCTCCATGTGAGGATACAGTGAGGAGGCTCCATCTTTGAACCAGAAAATGAGCCTGTACCAGACACTGAATCTGCTGGCGCCTTGATCTTGAACTTCCCAGCATTCAAAACTGTGAGAAATAAATTTCTGTTGTTTACATGCCAACCAGTTTATTGCATTTTTTTATAGCAGCCCGAATGGACTAAGACAAATATTCTTAATGCTATGCCTTTGTTTCTTCTGCCCCCATTATCTGAAATACTCTCTGCCATCCTTCCAGTTTAACGTTCACCATTTTTTCATTCATTCTAGCAGCCCGAATGGACTAAGACAAATATTCTTAATGCTATGCCTTTGTTTCTTCTGCCCCCATTATCTGAAATACTCTCTGCCATCCTTCCAGTTTAACGTTCACCATTTTTTCATTCATTCCACAAGGGTTTGTTGGAATGTGTAGTCATCGCTTGGAGAAAAAAAAAAAAAAAAAAAAGATAAGCTTCTGGGTTTGCTATTGAAGAGTTTGCAATCTAATGTGACAAAATTAAATAATAATATAAGGCAGGGATTGATGAACTACAGCCCATGAACCAAATCCACCTGCTTCAAGTTATTGTAAATAAAGTTTCATTGGAACACAGCCAAGCTCGTTCATTTGCATATTGTCTACAGCTACTTTTGGCCTACAGTGGCAGAGCAATTGTGACAGAGACCTTGTGGCCTGCAAATCCTAAAATGTTTAGTACCTGATCCTTTACAGAGAAAGTTTGCTGACACTTGATTTAAGGCAATAAATGGTTAAAAGATAACTAAGTGGTCAAGATTTACTAGGTACAAGCAGGAATTGGCAAGGCATGCACTAGAACAGTGCTTCTCAACCCATGTGATGAAGGACTAGTTTTTCCCCTCAATCCAATCTATCATGACCAATACTCTTTAAAAATACAATAAAAATAAATTACTAGAAAAATGAAACAAAGACATATAAAATATAAGTCCCAAATTTTTAGTATTAGATTCAACCGATATGAAATTACTTTGTCAAATTGCAATAAAAGTTCTAATTGCTTACTTTCCGTTTCAGTATTTATCTCATCATGGACCCATACCAAACAGATTCTTTGTGGGCATCAGTTCAAGGATCACATTTTGAGTAGCACTTGTCTAAAAAATGTCTGACCAAGCCAACCTCACTTCTGCTTCAGACACTGTGTTAATACAATATTTGCAATCAGGTCACAGCCAGAAAGACTTGCAGGCCTGTAAAATATTCTCGTTAAGGTAACTTTTTGTAATTCTAATCTAATACATTGTGTTGATATAATTTAGGTCTGAGAGGGCAACCTGCTTTCTCTTATTTTTAGAATTTTGTCAGTACATTAAATATAGACTCATTCTAGCCAAGCTAACATAACTATTATTTTTTAGTGAAAAATAATTGCTACAAACATGGTTTTATGAACTGTGCGTTTTTCTCCTTGTTGACAAACATATATAAGAAGTTAAGTCATATATTCTGTATCTTGATTGTGATTGTGGTTACACATGCAATATGCATTTGTCAAAACTCATACCCCCAAAAGAGGTGATTTTTACAACGTATAAATTACACTCTAATAAAGCTGACTTTAAAAATGCAGATTGTAAGGTCTCTTCCACTGATGTTTCTCATTCAGTGGGTAGAAAATGCTGGCACTGGTGGGATCCGAAATATGTGAAGTCTATTGGCTAGAAGGACCTGTATGCTTTCCACATGAAGGATGCTTTGTCTTTGGGAACAGAAATATTTAAATCCAGGGCCCAAGTCTCCCTCTTCCCATGAAAGTACTGTCTGAACAAAGCCACCTCTAGTTTTTGAGATTTGTTATCCTTTTTTTGATCAACACTTGTTTTGCTTCGGTACATAAGCTAATTCGATTAGGGTGCAGTTAAGTGTTGGCGACCCGTGACTCATTCTGACCATAGGGCACGACTGTGTGTTTCTGTTCTGACACATATTGTAATTCTCTTTATTCATGACTAAATTCTTGTAGTGGAGGTGAACGCTGCCAAAGGATATCAGATTGTAGACTCTTGATAAATGGTAGGAGTATTTGTTGGAGGGAGAGGGCATAGGGTGCTATAGCTACAAGAGTTTCATGGAAGAGATGGGATTAATATGACTACTCAAGGTTAAGATTTGTATGGAAAAGGATTCCAGATGGGAAACTTGAGGCATACTGTTTAAGCCATTCTAGCTGAACCAGGGATTACCAGTGGGATATAGTGTGGGATAAGGTGAGAAAAAGATTTATCCTGCAGGCATAGAAAAATCATTACAAGTTGTTTTTTTTAAAGGATGTGTAATCTTTATTCAAAAATCTAGCTAAAATCCCACTTGCTCAAGCCTATACTTTAAGTACATATTGTATGAAGGTACTTCAAAAAGTTTGTGGAAAGATAGAATTAAAATATAGTACGAATATTTCCATGAACTTGTGAAGGACCCTTGTATACCTAAAACCTAAACCTAAACTTGGCACCCTGTGGAATAAAACATTCCATTTTCTGTGTGTGCACTTTGTTTTTCTGACTAGACCATGAGTTCTCATGGGCAGGAAACCTCTTACTTTTGCTTGTCTGAGAGTGGGTAGTAATTACTGAATTATTTGGAAAGCATTTCTTATTCTTTAACCCACTTCAGTCATATATGTTGGTCTTGTAATCAGCATCAGATTTTCTATGCCTCTCTCTTACATATTTATTCTGAATCTTGTAAGATATTGACCTCTGGTTGGAGAGTTATATAATAGTTCCTAGATAATATATTCCAGTGAATACAAGCCATCGTCATGTCTTCTTTTTTATTTTTAATAGAGATGCAGTGCTGACTCATGTTTATCTTGAGTTTATACAATCTCAAGTCCTTGGCAGAGGGTTTAGATATTTGTTGCGAAACCCAATCCTTGGAAACTTACCATGTAATGCTCACTGAATGTGGAAACTATGTTATGAACGGCTGGCACCCTGTGGAATAATGTTGACTCCCTCTGAGGTTTACAACATGATTTGTAGTTGTTTCCCAACTTGTCCTGTGGAACAACTCTGTCATGTCTCATAATGGTGACTCTTGGTTGGCAAGTTTGAGTTATAATCAGAAAATCTTGTGGTAACAAATTTTAGTGGGTCACTTTAGGTTTGGAGAGCAGTAAATAATGTACCAAGGACTTTCTCTCTCTTAATGAGAAAAGGGAACAGAGACAAAGTTGTTATTGGAGTTTTCCATATCAAATATGCCCCACTCCACCACTCTTCCCTCACTAATTCTCTGCTGAGTGAGCCTTCTTTGTTATTCTTTTAAAGCACTCACCACATTGTATTGACATCATGGGCATATGTGTCTACTTCTTTCACATTGGGTAAACTTTTTCAATGACAGGGATGGATTCTTAGTCATTTCTGTGTCACTAATGGCTAGTACAGTGTCTGACACATGGTGGCTAGGTAATAAATATTTGGTGAGTTGAACTAAGACTGATAATGTTGATAATAAAGCCAACATTGAGTGCAATTACTTTGCACCAGGTACTGCTTTAAGCACTTCACAAGTATTAATCCATTTAACTCTCTTCCTTAGGGAAATCCTATGAGGTATCCACATTACACAGATTAGAAAAATAAAGAACACTGAAGTATCAGGTATGTTCAAGGTTATAAAGATGATGAGTGACAGAGGGAGCATTCTAACCCATGACTTCAGAGCCATAACCACTATACTACACATATATATCACATGAAAGAAATACTTTGTCTTCTAATAAAATTGCCTATACAAAAAAGGTAATTAACTAAAGATGGAGTCTGACTGGCCAAGAGTAGGACTTCCTTCCTTTGGAGTTTAGCTATCATTTTCCATTACACCTTCCTGTCTCTTAACATGGTTGTTTCCAGCCAGTCACCTCTGCATACATTTATGAGGCTGGCTTCTTTTGGATTGCATCTGGATAGCGAATACGTTGAATAAAGATATGGGTTTTGTACCTGAATATACTGTTCCTTTTTATTGGACAATATGTCAGAACAGTATGAATCTTAAAATTCCATTATGTATGTCCTAATAAAAATAATATTTTCAAATTACTTGAGCTTTTTAATATTTTTCTAAATTGTCTTTATTTTTTAATTATGTGGATTATGCATGAATAAATTCTCACTGAAAAAAGTTAAACAATATAATGTGAAAAGCACTTTTTACCCCATCCTCCACCCCAATCCTTTGCGTGGAAATAACCATTTTATTAGTTTGCTGTGTATACTACCAAATATTTTCCTTTGCATCTGTATACATATATGTACTTGTAGAAATATGTGCTTTCGTTTTGTGTGTATTTGTGTGTGCGTTACATAAGCAGGTATAGTTCATAATGTGCTTTGCTTGCTTGACAATATGTCCTGGTTATTGCTTCATGCCAAAACATGTAGAAAATGAAAATGGCTAATAAACAAATGAAAATATCCTCAACCTTATTAGTCATCAAAAAAATTGCAAATTAGCATAACAATGAAATATCAGTTTTTCACCTATCAATTAGAGAAAATTTAAATGTGCTAACAGCATTGATCACTTAGTTAGGAAAAGGGCACTATCATATATTGTGAGTGGAGTTTTGAATTGCCACTGTCTTTCAGGGAAGCAATTTGGCTATAACTATTCAAATTGAAAATAATACACAATGTGTGAATATCTCTGGAATGTTACACTTTTAATAGTCTTTGGTGATGGGAATAGGGAGACTGACAGGGCATTTTTTTCTGTTTTATTTTCTTCCTAAATGTACATATGACATATTACCTATTAAAGTAAAACAATAAACAATTTTTTAAATTATGTGAATATGTATTTCAATCCAGTAAGCTCATGCCTGACACTCTACCCTATTTTACCTATTTAAAAAATTTATGTAAAGATGTAGAATAATTATGTTAGGTAAAATAAGCTAGGCACAGAAAGAGAAATACCACATGTCCTCTCTCATAAGTGGGAGCTAAAAAATAAACAAATAAATAAAAAAAGAAAGAAAGATACCACAATAATGCATTGACGTTTCAAAAAGAGAGAACAGAACTGAGGCCACCAGAAGTGGGAAAGCGGGAGGCTGACTAGGAGTTAGTGAGAAACTGTTAAAGGGCCACAAAAATGATTATATTGTGTAATGTTGAATATACTATTTATCCTGATTTGAGCATCACATTTTGCACACAGATATTGATAGTCAGTGCTGTACCCCACAGATATGCACACTCAATTATGTTTCATTAAAAAAATTAAAAAATAAAAATGTATGTAAGGATATTATATGTATAAACATGCTTACTGTAACACTGTTTATATTGGAAAAACTGGAAAGAATCTAAATATTGTGAGCAGAAAAAAGCTGGAAACAATCTAAAATTATTCTTAAATTTGAATATTATGAAATTTTTTTCTTCCATTAAAAAATGAGTACAACTTATGACAGTATCAACCTGAGGAGAGGAAATGGAGACAGGAAGTACAGGCAACTCTGTGGTTTGCTGTCTGGTCCAGAGTCATGGTAGGGGCTTTAGAGTGGGGTAAAAACTTCCTGGCTGTTTCTTCTGCGGGGCCCTAACCTACTATCATTTTGTTGCCCCAGGTCCCCTTATATTCAAGTCTCTGCCATCTCTGTGCTAGAAAAAAACCAGGAGCTCTTCCCACTTTTTAGGAGCCCTTCCTGTGCACCTCTGGGCTCACTCTTCGTCCTTCCTTCCTCCCTCCTTCCCTTCCTTCCTTCCATCTGACTTCTATCTTTTGGTCATTTCTTACTTTTTCTTTTTCTGATCTCTGAGGGCCCCTGTTCTTATTTCCTGGTGTGCCATATTGGTTTAATCTCCTCACTTCATGTTTTGAAACCTCAGTTTCCTTATCTAGAAAATGTGCAAAAGAATGGCTGCTTTACTCATGGATTCATGAGCATCAAACGAGATTATATAAGAACACTTATTTGAAAATTGTATACTCTATAAAAATTAAATGTTAATTTTATGGTATCTATTACTTTTAGGTTTTAAAGCCTGAGTGATTTCATTATCTTGATATGGTCTCTTTTCTGTAGTTGTTTTCGGTGAGTTTAGATGGCCCACATTTTAGTGGTGACCTATCTGCCATCTCCAATTATGGTTAGCTGTACTATGAAAAGTGAGACCAAAGATATTTTTTCGGAGGGTGGGGGACTAAAGATATTTAGACCCATTTCTGTTCCTAAGTGTTTGTTTGTTTGTTTGTTTGTTTTTGCCAAATGACACATTGAGTTTGAAACAATGGACCTTCTCACTACTCTTTTATAAATGCTTTAAGTATCTTCTCCCACCAAACTATTAGCTATGGGCAAAAACTGAACCTTATTTATTGTTGTAACTCCAGTGTCTTGCAAATCATTTGAAACACAATAGGCACTAGTGTATGTTTATTTTTTTTAACCATTGGTTAGACTTTAGCAATAATTTTTGTTTGCACTGATGTGGGGGATCTTATTAGTGTGATAAAAGTTTTGCTTCAAAATATCCTGACAAGGTTTTAGTAGCAGGTTCATAGCGCCTATGATGTGAATATTAATTTCAGGCAGAAAAATTGCCTCTTAGGACTAAATATATCATGGACATCTACAGTCTAAACACTAATTATAACTTAAGAAGCTGAAGAGGCTTTACTTATTAATAGCTGCAATTTATTGATATTGTCTCTAATGTCATAGTAACCCTGAAATTCTCACATCTAGTAAAGTACAGAACTGGAAGGTATATTCTGGTCTAGCTGACTCCAAAAGCCAGTGCTCACACTTCCAAAGTCCATTGCTTCTAATTTTTTTCAAGCCAAGTATGTAAGGAATATCATTTGGCAGCAGTCTCATACAATTTCAGTTTTTTGTTATTGGGAACAGTGTTTATAGTATTTTTGCTTTGTTTATTGTCTTCTCTCTGGGGGTTAGTGATGAAGAGTGGTATTTGATCCTCTTATTCTGTGTCACGCTCCTTTGCTTTTTCTCTCCATTTTCTTTCTCTCTCTCTTTTTTCAGTTATTTTGACCCATACTGAGGCTCTGGAAGGTCTTGCAAGTTTTAATCCCTAATTTTTCCACAGGAAGGAGAGAAATGGCTTCTTTCCACAGGACTATATCTAATTTTAGTGTTGTTTATGCAATGACTTTGAAAGTATGTTTTTAAATTGCTGTTAGTCTCTTTGTGTAGCCCTTGTGCCCTAAGCAACAATCAGAATAAAATGTTAATATATTTAGAGAGAGAAAAGAGCCTGATATAGCCAAATTAAACAAATATTTCATGAGCTCCTACTATGTGCCAGCATAGTTGTAGATCCTGGCGGAATACAACAGTGAACGAAACACACAAGAAAAGTGAAGATGAAAAAGGATATATTTATGCTAAAAGCTGATTTATGGCAATGAAAAATGCACTTTAAAATTTTTCAATAGATGATGTAATTTCTCCTTGAAACAGGTTATGTACGTTTGTGGATTTAATATCTGCAGTGTAATCATTTTATATTAAGTGAGTAAAACCAAAATATCATTACTTGCCCATTTTTTCTTTTTCTTTCGGTTGCCTGATATCATTCACTAAGTATACGTTTTCCTCTTAGCCTTTTTGCATTTAAAGCATTTTGGGCCACTGAATGCTTCCACTTGGATGAGGACTTCTACCCAAAGCTTCTCTGTATTTTTTCTGGAGTTACATGCTTTTTGCCATAAAAAGGAGACTATAATATTTATCATATGTTAGTGAGATCTAAGATCTTAAAGTTGAGGAAACTGTTTTTTAATGCGTTGGCAGGATTTTTACTAATTATACATTAAGGCTGAATACTTGTAAATTTTGAGCGTGGGATTTAAAATTCTTTAGCAAATTTTAACTCTTATCAACTTTTCTTTAAGTACCCTGTGAGAAAGATGACTATAGAATATCTTTTTATTCCTGATATGTTGGTGGCAACAATGCATGGCTTTGTCAAAGAATGGCTTCTCAGAGCTGTGCCCAGGGGCTTTGGAGCAGATAGCAGATTCTTCCCTACTGCTGCCCTATCCAATTCCTCTGACCTACTTACCCTTTTTTCTTCGCTAGTCAACACCATGCCACCACTGAACACTTGATTATATATTAATTTTCATACTACTTGTTAACTGATTCTAACTACTGTAGCTAACTTTACAAAAATTTTAAAGCTCTCATGGCAAAGGGTCAATGTCTTAAAATTTGAAAACCTTTATTTAAACTTCAGCTTCCTCTTTAACACATACCACATTGGTAAGCACATAGTAGGAACACAGCGATTACTTTGGATTCATTCTTTCAGTCAAGATGTAATGATTGGTATGAGTGGTGTGGAGCACTGAACTAGAAGTCAGTACTTGATTTGAGGTTGAGCTTTACCATTTACTAGCTATGTGACCTTAAGCTTCTCACAATCTCTCTCAGCTTCTGGTTCTCCTTCAAAATGAAGGTGCCTAAACTAATTTTCTTTTTCAAATTCCATTTAATTCTATGATCCAGTGATCCAAAAGAGTTGCACAAGAATCCTCCGCATTTCTAATTTCCTACCCGTGCCTTACAGTTACTGAATGTTCTGCCATCCTCTGGGATTTATACATATGGCTCTGCATGATGGTATATAGCAAAATGATTTTTTTAAAAAGAACTCTAATACAGTGTGATATGTTTAGTATTTAATTAGTATATAAAGAGTAAAAAGATTCTTTCCAGAGTCTATTGTTTTTCCAAGCACAGTTACCAGTGGTTTCAAAACATATCCCTCAAAGAATAACAAGCCTTTTTCTCTTTAATGCTTTCTCTTACATATTTGCTTTACTTTCAGCTGAGTAGAGGATCTGTGTATTATAGACCAAATTTCGTCAAGCTGGCCTTATTTTGAACACATGCAATTATTCTAATCAGTTATTTGTGAGAGCAAGACTGTGCATGCCAATAGGAAAAACAGCAGAATCAACCAATTTTAGAAATAATTCAACCAGTCATGAAAATAAAGATTGGTCTGTGTGTGTAGCACCTTAGAGGAAATTAATCTCAGATAAAATATGTATATAAATTTTAATATGAATCACTTTCTTGATCAAATAAGAAGAAAACTTAAGAAATTAAATAAAACCTTCCTCATTTTCATACAATTGTTGTAAGATTTAATGAGGTAAGATTTGACACATAGATGTTATATCTTAGACCTCTCTCCTCACCATTGCTGTCCATTCTGGAGTAAGGAGAAGGGAGCAATCCTCAGTACCTCTGGGAGAACTTAAATTACCATTGGTAATGACCCCCAAATCCGCACCAACCCTGTTTCCTTCAAATATCCAATTTGATATTTCCATCTGTCTACCAGGAATCATATATATTATAGTGCATCCTGCTATCATTACAAAATCAATAGATTTACAGTCAGGTTGATCACCTTCCTCCCACTCCAATTGTTTTCTCTTCCAGACTTCCTAATCTTTCTCCAAGCCAGTTTTTCCCAGTGCAAACCAGAAAAGGAAAGATGTCTTAGGCTTTGCTTGAGGAGGTTGGAAACTTTAAGAGGGAACAGCATCTGGAAAGAAAGTAACTAGCTCAAGTCTGGGAAGTTGTTGAAACAGAAAAGGAGCTGGAGAAAGAAAGCAGATTTGAAAACTGAACGATTCAAAGGCAAGAAAAAGCACAGTGCTTTTTCAGGTGAAGGTCAGGTTAGGAACTATTTACACAAAATTTATTTCATCTGTTCCACCATCCTTCTTATGTGGCTCAAGCACACTTTGGAGACTAGAATTTTATTTTTAAAGGGACCAGAAGGTGCGGTAAAATTTCTAATATAAACACTTGCTTACGTTTTGAAATCTCAAAGCCTTGAAATCATCTTAGAATTTTCACTCCCCGTAATATTCTACTAACTAAACAGTACACAACAAACACCTGCTAGAATGAATGGATAAAAACCCTACTGATGCTTCCTCCCCTAGGTCTCTTATACATTACTACTGTCAGCTTAGTTCAATCCAAGTAAGTCCAAGTCCAAACTTCCCACTTTAGTATTTGTGCTCCTTCAAAATAAGACCCCGATTTATTTCCAACTTTATCTTTCCCTACTGCCCTTCACGGTCTTTCAGCTTATCTACATCAGTCTCCATTTTCTGTCTTTTGATCATGTTCTTTCTTTTTGTTTCTTTCTCTTCTTTGTGCACACCTTCTCCCCTCATGTGAACTTATTCCAACATCTCTGAAGCCTGTTCAAGTCCTATCATTTCTGTGAAATCTGAGTACATTTCAGTGAACGTGAATTTCATTTTCTATTGTAACTTCTGCTGTATCATACATGTTGGCACTTAACCATTTTTTTCTCCTGAATGGTATATGTGTCTTGATTTCCTAGACGGTGTACGTCTTTGAAGGTGAAGTCTATACATTGCACTTCTTTTGTGTCTCCCACAATGCTTAGCAAAAATGGTTTTTGAATGAAATGATTCATGTTGAGTACAGAAATAGAAGAAAAAAGGGAGTGATGGTAAAATGGTATAAATAGTATAAATCTATAAATAGTATAAATCTCAGTTTCGCTTTATTATGCAAGAGATCAACAAAACACCTTAAATACTGAAAACATCCTTTATCTCCCAATTTTATAATAATAACACAATATATAATTGTATATATCATCATTACGATATGTAACTGTATATAAAAGACAGGGTAGAAAACGTTCTAAAGCAAGTATTTAAAAGTTGAAATCAATGCAACATAAAAAAATTTTTCCTTACAAACCTAATTGAGAATTTGGAACGGATTTATGCATTTTGGATTTTAGAATGAATCTATTGGTCTTCTAATAAAAAATAAAATGGCCCCTGAAATGGGTCATTTTTTGAATAGTCATATCCAATGAACTTCTAATAAGATAACTGCTGTTTTGCTTCTTTCAAAACTTGAAATGAAATTATTGCCATTGAATGCAGATTTTGAGGACAGTGATATAATTATCCCCTCATATCCCAGGGAACAATTTAAAACCTTGACAATAAAAGTTTGGGAAGAAAAAAGCAAGCCATTGAAGGCAAGAAATCTTTTGAGGCTACTACTACCAGTTAGCGAGGTAAAAATATATAAAACTTGTAATTGTTACAAATATTATTTTTCCAGGTAGGTAAACTTTAAACAGAGAGAAACCTTAAATTGGAAAAATATTACTCGAACATCTCTCAAGTGGAGACTGGTATATTGGTCTGGGGATTATAAAATAATCATAAAATTAGCTCATTCGGAATAAAATGCTAATCTTGAACCACTTCATGAAATTGACATGCGTGCCTTTAATAGCTCATTTTCCTTTTTTCTTTCTGATTTTCTTCTCCTTAACATTTCATAAATGTCATAATACACATTAAGAATCACGATGCCTCACCTGAATTTCTGAAATCATTATCTTGAATATTACTGCACAATTTCAAACATTTGAAATGCTGACATTGATTGATAAAGTTATACATTATACATGCCTATTGCTGATTTAATTACTTTGGGGTTAAATGAAGAAGCATTTTAAATGGTGTGCTCTGATATAGTTCAATAATTGAAAACAAATCAAACCAGAAATATGTTTCAAAAAAGAAAGATGAGAAAAGGACATCATTTCTGTTAAAAACTTTATTTTAAAATGCAGGATATTTATAAATTAATGGGGCAGAGAAAAGATGAATTCCTTGTCCTTTCTCTTTAAATATCAGCATCATCAAATATTAAGTGTCTGTAAATATCTACTCTAATTGATCTCATGCTTTTCCTTGACCTTGATACATAGCTGAATGTGTCCCTCAAGAGCTAACTACCTGTTCAGTCCTTCTGCTCTGCTGGCTAACTGATTCCTCGCTGCTGCTAAATCGTTTGTTCCCCAAACCCTGTTCCCTCTAGGATTTAACCTCTCTTCTCAAAAGTTCATGTGTATGCCACAGCCTATCACACTAATGCTGTCTGCACAACTTGTCAGTAACACAAGCTTGCAGTGATGGCAGTGCTGTGGCTTTCAGTGCAGCTTCAAGCATAACACAGTCAGCTCATGTTGGGAGATGATGTAAGATGAAGTTTCAGAGCCGTGATGAAGAGGTATTCAAATCTAAATAGCTTCTGCAAAGCAAATGGTTCTGTGTTTCTCAGGTAATTGTAATCCCTGAAATCAAACCACCTTTCAAGGTGTGCAACGACATAGTTATCGAAGGTTTTAAATGATTTCTTGAGCGTCGGAGCTGAAAAAAATGACGGGTTTAGATTTGTTCTAAATTCATAATATTTGTCATTCAGCCTCTGAACCAGCTTGTTCTATCATTTGGAATGGGGCTATACACATGGCAACCACTTGAATGCCTATTTTTCCTTTCCCAGAGAAAGATTGCTGTCCTAGAATTATAGCAGCATAATAAAGAAAAAAATTATACCCTTTAAAAATAAATCCCCCAGCTCCCATGGATGTTATCTTGGGAAAACCTGATACTTAATTTTTTTAAAAAGGAGCTCATGCACAACAATATCTTGCATCAGTTGAATGCTTAGTGTAGAAATTCCCTAAGGTGAATCTTACATGTTTCTAGTTGGAATTTTTTTTTTTTTTTTTTTTTTTTTTTTTTTTTT